>NW_004567104.1:48898380-48919533 GCF_000260355.1 Condylura cristata | reverse complement strand
TTTAACTCTTATTCTTCTTTTGCCATATCTATTTTTGTACCTCTCTGTCCTCTATAAAGGACCAAACAGCACTACTGTTTTTAACACATTAAAAGATTAAAAGGTTGCTTTTCCCCCTCCTTTTACATGCAAATCACAGAAAATGAGAAATAATTAGAAAATCCTGGTTTTCTTAGAAATAATGAATTGGAAAAATGTAATGCACAATCAAGTTAAAAATAAAACTTAAAATCACTTTAATGTGCCAATTTCAAATGTACATCTGCATTTATGCATTTTAAAATTAAAACAACTGATTACATTATTCTATACAATATAAACACCATGTACCTGGTAGACTGAAAGGCTTACTTAGGAAAATTTTTATAGACTACAATACAAATACTGTTGTAGAAGGAATCATTAAAATCATCTAATTCAACCCATCATTTATTTTCAAATGAGGCTATCACTCTTATTTTGAAGCAAACACCCTTTGTGTTTATTTTTTTAAAAGATTTATTTATTTAAAAAAAAAAGATTTATTTATTTTTTCATACAGAACTGGGGTACAGGCCAGAGATGTGGAGGGTGAGAGGATTCACCAGAGAAAGAGTGGGGAGCAGAACAGGCAGTTTGAGGAAGTACACTGCTGAGGGGAGCAGCTGGTTGGTCAGGAGAGGTCTGCCTGCCATGTGGATCTCCTCAGGACAGGATAGGATTGAACTCATGAGGAAGTGGCTTAAGCTTACTGCTGTGCTTTAACCCGCTGCACCACCAGGGAGGGCCCTATCCTTTGTGTTTTTAAAATATCACCTTGCTGTTTTAAGTGCATACAATCATAAGGTTTGTTAAAATGATGATATATTTCTGTTCCAACTGGTGAATAATCACTTCATGAATTCCCTGAGTCCCCACCTACCATAATTTCTATTATCTTCCCGAGGAGCTCCAGGGTCCTGATCTTCAACATCAAACAACTAAAGGGTTAACAGTGATGGAAACTAGGAGTAGCAAATTTAGGTTGGTATCACAACACCAGAAACTGGAGGTGAGGGGGGGTAGAAATGACTAATATATCAATAGTTGTTAAACCACCATTCAAATGAAAAATCCTTAGAGGCCAATACTGTGGCACATTATTAAACTGCTATAGAAAGTATCCAGAGGTGCAAAGCAAGGGTTGGGATATGGAGATGGAGAAAGGGTCATTGTAGAGAATCACTAACCCTTTCAAATCAACTTAATCACACCCTAGAAGTCATTGACTTAACAATAAATAACAATTCCACAAAGGAATGAACCCCTCCCCAGAGCAACACTATATCCATACAGCTTCTGCACTAGCAGAACACAGCTCTCCTGCCCACCTGTCAGTGACTATGCAGGCCTTTCTTTTCACAGCCCTTTTCCCTTTGCAAAATAGCAGGAGCAGCTCTCCTGCCCACCTATGACAATGTAGGTGCCTTTTCTTTTCCTATTAAACCTGTCCTTTGAAAATGTTACTTCACCAGCCAGTATCTGTACAAATGTGCAAATGTCTCTTAAGAAAGCTCACCATGTGTTGCTGAAAAGAGAATTCTGGTAAAACTTCTCAGAGGTAACATGAGGACCCTGTTCACTGAATCCAACCTCTCCAATTTGACATCAAACACTTTACAAACAAGAGACCTTTGGGAGCCTGACTCCAACATTGCTAGCAAGAGCAGATTGCCCATAAGAATGCAGGTTGTTAAATAGTTTTGAGTATCACACCTACATGCTGTCCATGACAGAAATTTAAATTTCTAGCAGTATTAGAGTTTTGTTAGTTGATGCATCAATGATTCTCACACTCAAATCCCACACTATAGCAATCATCTACCCATTACTGTGTTTTTGTACAAGTTGAACTTTTCAGACCTACAGAAGTTTTGATAAAAGTTAGGACCTCGAAATACACCACCCTTGGCCACAGTTACCACAGGGTGAGCCTTTGTAAAGACAAGTGGTTTGTGTGAAAAGCTGAACGGCAATGCATTTACCCCTATGGGGCTACTGGCACTTGCAACCACTTTATTTTCAACAAGGGAGACAGTTAAACAATAAAGTTAATGTTTTTGACAATAAAGACAAAAAGAAAAAAGCAATGCAAAACAAATCCTTGCTCTGATGTTTTCCTACATCTGGACTTTCCAGCCAGCTACTTCTTTTGTTGTTTAAGTCCATTTGAGTTGAATTTTCTTTTACATGGACCTTTAGGGGTCTTATGTAGTCATGCCTGTGTACAGGAAAAAGAGAGAGAGAGAGAGAGAGAGAAAAGACACACTACTGAGTGGGAGAAAATATTTGTCTATCATCCATCCAACAAGGGAGTAATATCTGGGATCTACAAAGAACTTACACAACTAAATGAGAAGAAAACAAATAACCCAATTAAAAATTGGCAGAAAACTAAATAGATACTTTTCTAAATAAGACATACAGATGACCAATAGGTACATGATAAAAGTTCACTCTCATTTCTCATCAGGAAAATGCAAATCATAATCACAATGAAGTACTATCTCACACCTGTGAGAATGACCCATATAAAAAATACCAGACAAGTATAATTGAAGATGGGGAGAAAAAGACATCTTCATGCACTGTTGGTAGGAATGTAGATTGGTCCAACTTCATGCACTGTTGCTGGGAATGTAGATCAGTTTATAGAAATATGAAAGATAGCTATGAAAGATCTAGCAATCCCATGCCTAAGTGGCTACCTAAAGAGAGTACAAACCCTAATTGAAAGGGATAAGATATATTCCTATGTTCATTGCAGTACTATTTGCTATAGCCAAGTTATGGAAAAAACCTAAGTGCCCAACTACAGATGAATAGCTTGGAATACACACACACACTTACAAACACGTATACATAGGTATGATATGCACACATAATGGAATACTACTCAACTATTAAAAAGATAGAAATCTCCCACTTGCAACAACATGGATGGAACTAGATGGGGTTGTACTAAGCAAAATAGGTCAGAAGTGAAAGACAAATGTCAAATGATTTCACCAATCTGTGAAACATAGAGAAATCAAACAAATAATAAAAAAGAACTAAACCAAAACAACCCTAGGTATCTGCTATAGAACTGAAGGGGAAGGGTGGGGAGCAAGTGGTGGAGGAAGCCCAACAGACAACATTGGAGAATTATGGGTGTTTTGGTGGTGGGTGTGGTGTGGTAATATACACCTGAAGGGTGTGATCCTATACCCCAAATTATATACACTGTTATAAACCATTGTGATCTTGATAAAAGTAATACAATAACAAGAAAGTCAATGTGGTCCTGGAGAAGAACAACTCAATTTAAGAACTGGGTTGTCTAACAAGGATTTATGGTTATTCATTTTATTTTTACTCTCATCCAATTATTTTCAAATTTAATCATAATTATTCACTATCCTTACCTGAAGATCTTGCCAGGTCCATTGACTTTTCTATTTTATTCTCTGAGAGAAGCTTTGAATCTCAAAACACAATGTTAATTCGGGGAAAAAGAACAACTTCTGTCCTTCATTTCCTTTTCCATTCACCTACTCACTAGTTGATTCAGGAAAAGTGAGGAGGGGTAAAGTTGCTAAATTTAGTAGATTAAAAACTAGGTTGCCTAGTTAGAATTGAATTTCAGATGAATAACAAATGATGTTGGTATAAGTATATCCAAAATATTGCATGGTATATAATTATCATAAAAAGTATTTAAATTTCAAGTTTCACTGAGCATCTTATATGTTACCTGGTAATTCTAGGTGAGGACAGTGAAGAATAGGATTTATAGCCTTTATTTTGCTGAATGATTTCTTTTTCTGTGGGCATATCAGATGGTGAAAGTGACTCATATCAGCCAATTTTAGGACTTTGCTGAACATTCCATCAGAAAGGATATTTCCACCTTCAAATCTTACAACGTGAGGGCCCACTTCATTCCCTCAGGATGTCTTCCTTCTTTTAGGCCCCTGTTTGTCTGTGTGGGAGGCAGCGCACACCAAAGATGTGCAGAGACATCTTGATGCTGACGCAGTTGTAAGCTCCTAGATTGGCCACCAAATATTAATGAATATTAATGAGCCAATTTTTGCACCTTTGTTTCTGAGAAGGCAACTAACTTCAATTTGCAGCATCACTGACTTGCAAAAACACACACTAGGCTGTTTAAGTATCCCCTGCTTGCTGGGTTAGATATAGAAGGTAGCATCTTTCTTAGATGGAAAAGTTTTGGGGTCCCTACCACAAAATCTCACAAAACCCCACTATTTTGCTTAAGGAGCCAAGAGTTGTAGACTAGGTTCCTAGAAATTATGCTTATACAATGTCTATTTAGTGACTTAGCAACTCATTTGGGTATTTTGCATTTATTTTATCTTCATGCCTGGATGAAATTCCAATTCTAGGTGTCTTTTCTGAGAAATTTCTCACCAGTTTTAATATAGCATATATGAGTTTACACAATAAGTTACTTATATCAGTAGATTCTAAATGTTATTTAGCTATATATACTCTTTCCTGTTTTCTTAAGGAGCTTTTAATTAAACTGGTGCTTTGTCACAGGTTTAGAATGCATTGCTTTAGAATATATTTTTGCGTGTATGATTAAGAGAGCTGTGAGCCCAAGTTTGAATTCTTGACCTTCCACTTGCTATGCCTCAGTTTCTTTAATTATAAGGCACTGACAGTTCTGGTATCTACCTCACTGAGTTGTTATAAAGCAATATTAGTTAGAACATGGCAAAGCACTTGGGATAGCCCTGCACAGACATGATATGTGCTGAACAAACATCAGTTATTGTTACTAATAATGGTAATAGTATCAGCATCGGTAGTAGTAAAAATAGTAGTACTGGATTTCTTGGGTGATAATCGAATGGTAAATAGTTTTAATTGCATTGCTACTCTTATGAAATTTTGAAAATTCAAGTGTTTCTGATGTTACAACAGCTGAAAAAGCAAATATTCCCATACATTTGGAGATAGTTAAGTAAAACAGAATGCCTCCAGGGTCCTTTAAGTAATACCATAATATTTGTATCCTCTTGTATTTAGGTATATAAAACTGCTTTCGAATGTTGAACATTATTTTCACAGAATAAAATGGTATATGAGTAAGAATTACCTTTATTGAATAATGAACAACCATATACCAGAGACATTTTGCGGGGGTGGAGTGGGGAATGGGATCAAAAATGGTATGGGAGAGTGCACGGGACTATGGTGATGGCACACGGGTGAACTGGTGATGGGAAACCCACGGGGATTACAATTAAGATGGAAAAAAAAATGTACAAAGTGATGTAAAAATAAACTGTTACAAAATAAAAAAAAAAGAATTACCTTTATTGGTTTGTTAGATCATTTTTAGAGAATGGGAGGAAACTTAATTCAAAACAAAAATATAAGTAGCAACTCGGTGCAAGTATACTATAATCACAAAACTTATCTCTTTTAGTGCCAAACTCCAAAAAGAGTGCAACATTTTTGTTTTGTCATGTTTTTCATAGTTATCAGAAGCCTTCGTCTTAACAGAACAGAAGGCAAGCACCCTATTTGCATGAGTTTTGGGGCAGTATCTTGACTGCTCATAAGCAGAGAAAAAAACATCAAGCCCAAGCAGTAAACTGCAGGATAGCTGGTTTCAAACAGTTATGAGAAGTACACCAACCAACTGTAGGATGAGCTGGTAGAAAGTCCCAGTAGATGTTTGGTTCTGAGTAGTGCTGACACTGAGTAGCAGCTCCATTCAATGTTTCAGAAGCATGTGTTGTTATGGGTTGATTGTGTTGCTCAATCAAAGCTATGTTGGGATCGTAACCCCTAGTTCTTTATGATTTTATCTTATTTTAAAACAAAGCCTACTTAGAGATAATCAAGTCCAAACTGAAGTTACTAGGGTGGGTTCTGTTCCTAAATAACTGATTTCCTTCGAAAGAGGTGAGGGAGTGGTGGTAATTTGGACACAGACACACACAGAAGAATGACGTGAAGAGACACAGGTAAAAGGTGATGTCGACAATTCCTGACGCCACCAGAAACTAGGAGAGGCCAGGACAGAGCCTCCCCTAGCATCTTCAGGGACGACTTGGCTTGCACTTTGCTTTCAGACTTCTAGAGAGCTATTTAGGCCTACATTTGTTGTTTTCAGTCAAACACAGTTCATAGTAATTTGTCACCACAACCCAAGGAAACTAACACACTGTATAAAAGAATCACTGAAAAACAGCTCTCCTCTACATTTTTTTTTGATTCACTTTCAATAACTGATTAAAGCTTAGGAGTTCCCCTTTGAAATCACAGGAATTTATACACAGAACCCCACAATCCGAAGGTACCAAGGGTTGAAAACAAACTGACAAGAATGCCATTTCAGTATTGTCAAGATTTTTTTCAAATGGATCATCTGTTTACAGTTCTGTGTCATTTTAAAATAAAATAAAGTGTTAGTGTAGAAAATATATTTTAATTACAGTGAAAAATCCTGCAATCCAACAATGATAGTAAGCATATACCATCTGTTTCTAACCAGAGAATTATTTCCAGTTACAGATCAAAGCAGGAGCTCATTTCAGCTCTGGAAACTTTGTCTCTGAACCCCATGGGTACCCTCAATGAGTGGCATGACTAAAGCGAAATTGGGGATGGGGGGTAGTGAACTGCTTTCCTTCGCTGCCTGTCTCATGCATGACCCTTACTCCTATTTACTGAAAATGTCTCCCCTATAATGACAATAATAATGATAATGATAATGATAATAATAGTAGTAATAAGTAGGACTCTGATGACTGATTATCAGATTCCTATAAAACCACAGTTCTCAAACCACCCTACAGAAAATTCCCACACAAATTAAAAACATTTTCCCTTTTTTAATGTTCTCTTTTCATTCTTTCTGCAAAACTCCCCATAAAGGCTTTTGCTCCACCTGCAACTAATCTGAGTAGTGGCTCAAGTCAAGTCCAAAGTCTCTGGACAGAAATATTAAACCTGAGAAAAACAGGGTTTCATGGATGACCACTAGCTGGGGGCTGGCCACGAGGCCTTCGCTACCTGCCTATCAATACTTCAGTATCTTCTGTGCAAAAGGAGGAAGATGTACTAATCAGCTTCAAAGGACCCTCCTTGGAAAAATCCTATGACTGATCCTAAATTCACAGAAAGTAGGGTGTGGATGATGCTGTCTTAGGTTAATTTTAGAAAGAAATAAAAGAAGAACCCTCCCTGAAAGGATATTATTATGAAAACAGGTAGCGGGTGTTTGTGGTACATTCCTAAGAAACATATTGCAGTATTAAATTATCCCATATGGAATTAGAGAACTAAGCGGCAGACCAAGCCATCCCCAGGCGTCATTCCCAGGCAGTGGACCCACTGGAAAGGGGACACTGTGGTGTCTCTCACTCTGCCTGGCCCATTTTCTGCTCTCCATGTTCAACCAGGTTTGAGTCCAAAGACTTACCCACCTGTTAGGTGATCTATTAATAGAATCTTACCTTCTCTCTTCTCAGATTGCAAAATTCTTACTTCACACTGAAGATGTCCCCTCTATGATCTCCTGATACTACATAATGCATCAGGATCCCACGAGGAAACAGATGGTTTGTCAAGGCTGTGACAATTCCAGGGGTGCTTAGAAAAGGAAGTTCACAAAGAATAGTGCAGTAGCATGGGGTGGCTAACAATGGAGTTTTTAAAATCTGCATCCAACATAGAGAGGGCTGTCAGCTTGAAGCAGCCCTACAGAGAGCATGTCAGGGAATAAATACTCTGGAAGCCAGTAAAAAGCCTTTTGAGAACTTATCAGCTGTTGCAAATTGAAATAATTATGCTAATGGCTCCAACTTGTTGAAAGTGTATCTTCACTGAAAAAGCAGAGGTATTTTTTTTTTTAACCAATGCACCCTCAAAGCAATCAGACATTTTGGTGTGGGGTATGTGTGATACTATGAGTCTAAAAGTATTCCTTCCTCTTAAACTCCTGAACCAGGGATAAAAGATTAACCCCTCCCAAAAGAGTTGTAAAGTGTTGCTACTTACTTTGCTTGTTATTAAGTATTCAGAGACTGATCTTTCCTTCCATACACTCATTGTGAATATTCCTTAACTCCTGACCAAACTCCTAGGATTAAAGTTGGGAGGAAATCTCTCTCTTAAGTGCCTAATTTTGTTCCAGAAAGCTCTTGTGGTAAAACTTCTAACGTCTGGCCCTCCCTGGTGGCGCAGCGGGTTAAAGCACTGCACTAAGAAGCCAAAGCCACTTCCGCATGAGTTCGATCCCCGCCTGCCCTGTGACCCACATGGCGCAGCAGACCTCTCCTGACCCGCCCGCTGCTCCCCTCAGCAGTGTACTTCGTTGATCTGCCTGTTCTGCTCCCCACTTTTCCCTGGTGAATCCTCTCACCCTCCGTATCTCTGGCCTGTACCCCAGTTCTGTATGAATAAATAAATAAATCTTAAAAAAAAAAAAAAAAAACTTCTAACGTCTTACCATAGCGCTATTTCATTCTGAGAATCTTATAGTTTATCCAGCTGTATACTTTATCTATGTTTTTGTTTTGTTTTATCCATATATTTAATAAAAAAAATTTTAAAAAACCCAGTTGGATATTTTTTAATTGCATTTCTATCCAAAAGAATAAATCAAATTCTGTGCAAAGTCTAACATGGGACACCAAATACATGGCAAAATGCTTCATTTCCATACACATAACAGATATTACAAATAAGTTGTTTCTAGTTCCTGGAAATGGTTATTTGTGGTAGTTGTGCTTCTGCCAGCAAATTCTCTGTGGGCCAAAGAAATTAGTTTTTGTTTCCTTCTCTCTTGTAGTGTCTCCAGGACTTTCAAAATGATAGTAGTATATACTATAAAAATCTTATTAGGGTCCTATGCAGTAAATCATTTCTACATAATAATAGCTCATTCTCTTATAATTAACTTTCAACCAGTACTACTAATAAATGATGCTTGTCTTTCCTATCTGCTTCTGTTAATCTTGTAACATCCTGGGTGCTAAGGACTAGTCATAGCTAATTAACATTTATCCTTCAGATAGGTCTTGCAATAAATACTTGAAAGCATTTTGTATTTTTTATGGGGTTGTTATTTATTACCTAAACTAGAGTTCATCCAGTTCTGTGTGAAACAGTTTCAACAGAAGCAGGAAGTACATCAATGAGGGTGCTGTATTTTTCCTTCTTTGCCATTAGTGTTAAGACTAATCAAATCAAATCCAAGAATACCAAGGCAAGGAAAAAGTGTTCTTGATGCCAAAGTCACACAATTTTTAAGAAAACACAAGACACTTAAAACAAAGAACTTGCTATAAAATAGGTAACATAAACTAAGATTAGCTTCAAGGGAATATAGATAATTATAAGATGGCTGATTTTATGGTTTATTCATTTGTTCAACAAATACTAATCATTAGCAAGCCAAACACTTTCTGGGCACTGTTACCAGTAAGGTTTATAGGCTCTTCCTAAACCTTAGTTTTGTTTGGAGGGCAGGCTCCAGGCTACCACACCCATTACCTCTGGATCAGTCTGAAATAGGTGGGTCTGAGGGGGATGAATCACAGATCTCTGCCAGTTTGGCAAGTCTTAGTGAATATTTGTTTTCTCAAATATATAAGCTCAATGCTATGTAATACAAATTCTTTTTGATCTGAGTTATGATTAAGAATGTACATAAACATATAAAAATAATAATTCCAAATTTTATCCAGCCACATGATAAAAATTCTATTTATTTAAAAGATGACTATTTCTGGCCAAATAATTAACTGTACTGTTTACGGGGCTAAACCAGTTTCTGTAATATCAAGCTTCTTTTTTTTTTAAGATTTATTTTTATTTATGCATACAAGAGCTAGGGTGTAGGCCAGAGATGGGGGGCAGGGTGAGAGGATTCACCCACCCAGAGACAGAATGAGGAGCAGAAAAAGCAGATCTACTGAAATACACTGCTGAGGGAAGCCACGGGTGAGACAGGAAAGGTCTGCTGCACAATATGGGCTAGCTCTCTGGCCAGGGATTGAACTCATGGTGCAGTGGCGATGGAGAGCTTCATAGTGCTGAAACTTAACACCTTTTGCCATCAAGGTGGCCCGCAAGCTTCTTTTTCCACAAATTTTATTTACTTTCCTGCTGCCTACAGTTTTTCTTTACCCAGTCTGAAGATAATACACTAAATTCTTGGAAACAACAAAGAATGCTTATGTACTGTGATGATTGTATGGTTTATTCATTTGTTCAACAAATACTATTTCAAAATATTATTGTTTTGCTTACATTCTCAAGGCTACATACAAGAAGAACAAAAAATAGCCCAAAGGACCAGATTCTCCACCCCCCCAATCTTACATAAAGTGTCAACCCCTTACCAACAGCTATTGATAAAGCTTTATATTTAAAAGTAGTTCAGATTTTACTTTCATTTAAAATTTCTTAGTCCTATATTTTGCTTTTCTATTGTTTAATGATTATTTCATTGCATATATCATTCCCAATCCATAAAATCAAAATTGTTTTGATCTTTTATAAATGCTGTTAGAAACATAACAGAGGAGAAGACATGGCACAGTTATGAAAACAGTCAAACCAAACTTATCTGAGGAAGAAAAGGAAACTGGCAATGAAGAGGATAAATACATATGTCCCTTCTGCTACTAAAAGGACCTTCTCTTTACACATATCCATGCAGAACGTCACCTTGAGGGGGAAGATCACTGGCTACTATGTCACTGCTTTTGGGGGCTAAACTAAAAATCATACTTTATGTTTTTGAGAAGTTAAATGAAATCCAGAAGACCAAATAAGAGGTAAATAGAAGGGGGTGTGGTGGAGGTGGGTGAGGAACAGAAGGAAGCCAGATGCATGTCTGTATTTTGGAAGGTTTTCTTTGACAATGTTTTGAAACCTCTGTAGTTCTAGCTAACGTTGAGGTTAGCCTGAACATTGCGTGCCATACTTGAAGGGTCCCAGGGGATGACTCATTTGCTTTTATCATTTCTCATGAAAACGAGAGGTGGCAACTATCACTGGAGAGTAAAGGGTAACTTAGTGACTGATTTCTTTACTGAACTGAGAAAAGCAATCACACGCAAGGTTCAGAACCTCCTCGTCCTAGAGAAGCCCAACAGCTTTGTAGGAAGGAAGTTAGAGCTATCCAAGAAGACAGGTGGCAACTGAAAATATTAACATGAAGAAAAGAAGAATAAAAATCTTTTCCAAAAGCTAATCAACAGTAATAGCATTATTCTAGTTCTCATCCATACTTATACCCTTGACTGTATTGCAGGTTAAAAATACAATTATTAACTTCTGAATTTTTAAAATTCTCCCCTGTTCTAAATGCATAACCTCATTTTTAACTGTCTAAAGTGTGGTATATCACTTACTTCCTCTAAAACATTTTTTAATAGAATGGTGACTACAAACTCCACCTACCCACTCACAGGGTGAGCCATGCAGTTACCAGACAGGTGAGATAGTAGGTGTTAGATGTTTTATGTGACATCCTGGAAATTCAGTGTTTCTCCTGGTGGAAACTGACTATTGATTCAGCCAAGCTTCAAAGACAGACAATCATGTCTTTCTGGGAGGATTTGGGAAGGAATAGCAATAATAATTTTGTTGAGAGCTTTCTGATGTGGGACTGAGAAAAGTAGTTTCCAAGCATCTCTATTTTAATCTTTAAAAGAAGCCAAGAAGTAAATATTGTTATTCCAATTTTAGAAGAAAGTGGCAACATTGAGCTAATGAAGAAGAGTCAACTGTTGATATCTAGGTGGGCTGATCTCATGCTAGTCTGAACTCTGAAAGTTTCAAAAGCACATCTTCCCTCTTTATGATTAGTTACGAATATATTATATTTTTAAAGATTTATTTATTTATTTACTTATGATACAGAACTGGGGTACAGGCTAGAGGTGCAGGTGTGGTCAGAGGAGTCACCAGAAACACAGTGGAGAGGAGAACAGGCTGATGGACGAAGTACACTGCTGAGGGGAGCAGCGGGAGGGCCAGGAGAGGTCTGCCAGGCCATATGGTCACCTCCACGCCTGGGGTTCCAACTGAACTTGCACTGAAGCGGCTGCAGCTAGCTTGCAGTGCTGAGTCCTTACTCATTGCGCCACCAGGGAGGGCCCATAGTTACCAATATTTTTAAATTATTTTAATTAATGAAGCATGTCCATATATATTATTTTATTATCTCAATGTAGGTTCATTCAAGCACTGATAGAATGTGCTTACTAAGCTTATTACTCAGGTGAGAAAAATGATTAATGGCACGATCTCAAGATCACTCACCCAGGAAAATAATAGTACTACAACTAGTATACAAATCTTGTGCTTTCCATTCTTTAGTTCTTTCATTTTGCCTCTGGTCTTTCCTCTCTTCTCCTTGCTTCTCCTCGTTCATGGGAAAGTTGTGAGGTCCCATACACTCTCAGGTACTACCTGTCACTAGAAACAAAGCTTTAGTCCATCAGCTTTAAACAGCTACATTCCCTGTTAAAAGGCACTTAGGAGAGGTAGTACTTTGATCTTTACACTTTAGAATGACAAAAGGTCTGATGTCGGTTTTTTTTTTTAATAGACTTTTTTTCTTTTATTATTATCATTATTTTTAATTTTATAATAGTTTATTTTTACATATTTTTGTGCATTTTTCCATCTCAGTTGCAATCCTCTAGGGTTTCCCATCACCAAATCACCCATGTGCCATCACCATAGTCCAGTGGATGTAACAGACTTTTTTTTTAAGAGCAGTTTTAAGTTCACAGCATGAATGGAAGATCCAGAGATTTCCTGTTATCTGTCAGTCTTCACACAGAGAGAGACTTCCCACTAGCAGCATCCCTGTCAGAGTGGTACATGAATACGTACTAATTATCATCATTACCCCAACTCCATGGTTTTCATTAGGGTCACTCTTTCTGTTGTATATATTATAGAATTGGACAAATGCATAATGACATAAATCCACCATAATAGTACCACACAGAAGAGTTTCACTGTCCTAAAAGTCCGCTGTCTCCACATATTCATCCTTGCCTCCTCACCCTAAGTCTCACCAATGGCCAGATCTTTATACTATGAAAAGTAGGGAGGTGGAAGAGGTGAAAATTAGCATAAACAAATTAAAAAAAAGCACAGGACATGAAGACAGTACCTAAGATATATGGGTGAACGAACTGAGGACCTAAGGAGATATTCTAGTCACTTTATAAATGATTTAGACTCACCTCTCTCTGCCCCATCTATCTCCACATGTTGTTGAAAGCTCAGCATAGAGAATTTCGAGCATTTTTAAAGTGCAAAACCCATGTTGAAATAAACACATTTGTATACATAGTACATTAAGTGTATATCTCTATCTATATCTTAGAAGACGGAAAAAATCTATTTGAGCTATCAGTGATACTTAGGGTCATGTGGGGGAATTCCCTTTATTCACTGTGGCACGTTATTAAATTTCACATTAGATGAAATTTAAAATTCCCTCTTTTTTCCCCTGGGTACATATGTCAGCTCAGTTATTCTACTTGCAGCAATTTGTTTTATACCTTCATAGTCTCACAAATATGAGCAGACATGGATAATATAATGGTACTGCTTCTGTAATAATTGTTTTGCTGTATAGGAAATACTCCAAAGCTTAAAATCAAAACCAACAGGATTACTCCATTCAGTTCCTGTGTCTCAGGAGAAAGAGAGCAGTCTAGGTGGCAGGATGTAGTCAAGAGGTCTGGAGGCCACTGGCATCACAAGGTCTGGCTGGGGCTGAAAGTCCAGTCCCATTGTGATCCAGTGGTGGCTGAGGAGTTGCAGAAGGTCCATTCTCCATGAACCCTCAGTATGACAGTTGAAGCATCCCCATGATGTGGTGTCTGGTTTCTACCAGACTAAGTAAGCTGAGAGAGAGCAGAGTGGAACCCCTAATGCTTTTGGCAATTTAGTCCTGGAAGTCAGACATCACCATTCCTGTACACAGGTCAGCCCAATTCAGAGAGCAAAGGGAATAGACAAGGGAGTGAGCCCCAGCAGAGGGGTCTCATCAGAGGCCTGTTCCCATGCTTTAAACATTATTTTTATTTGTTTATTTATTAAAGATTTACTTTATTTACTTATGCATACAAGAACTGGAGTGTAAGCCAAGAGTTGTGAGGGGTGAACAGGGAGAAGAGATGAAAGGCCAGAGACAGAATGGGAAAAACAGGTAGATCCTATTGAGGGGAGCAGTGGGAGGGACAGGAGAGATCTGCTGTACCTGGTAGGTCAGATCCCTGGCCTGGCAGAGATAGAACTTAAGCCACAGTAGCAGCCATAACCTGACAGCCTGAGACTTTAATTCCTAAGCCACCAGAGAAGCCCTTTAGAATTTTTTAAAAAAGGAATCACAATATTTATGAATAAAGTATGGTTTGGGTTTTTTCTTTTTTTCTTTTCTTTTCTTTTTTTTTTTTTTTTTTTTTTTTTACTGATGAAATGTTATAAAACCACTCAAAATGTTTGGGGAAAGATTACATTACAATGCATATATAAGTTACAATTTTAAAAACTAGTTGAAAATATATAGCACCACTTTTACCAAAGGGAGATATCATTTTAGCTAAATTTCAATAGACTTCTTTCTGATCCTAGCTCCTTCTCAGAGGAGCTGAGTGGGAAAGCTGGAGAACCATAAGGTGGTTTTCTAAACTGAGGAATGAGCCCTACTAAGTTTCCCTCATCTCTAGAGTCCAGTCTCTCCAAAGATGGATTGACATGAGACTGGAGTTATCCCCAAAGAAGAAATCTGTTGTGGTAGTTTCCTCCCTATTCTGAGGTCCAAGAGTTCTTTGCATTGTCTGGCAGCTAAGAATCCATACGAATGGTAGGCTGACAGGGAACAGCCACAAAAAGAGTCATTTGTTATTAGCGACTCAGCAACTTGGTATTAACAAAACTCTATTCCTCTGAATTCCCAAAACCTTTGCTGCCAGGAAAGCTGTGTACATATGTCTTGAAAGATATTTAGGGATTATAGCTGCTAGAAGTTGAGTGGGAACACCAGATGGATTATCTTGAAGGAGCTGTAGACCTGGTAAACTCATGCTCAGTTATTAAAGCCCACATCTGGGGTTTGAAGTCTCAGAAGAAGTCACCCATTGGGACAAAGAAGAGGATAGCTAAGAACTGTCTGCAGCAAGCAAGCACAAAACAGAACCATAGCTTTAAGGACAACTTTTAATAGCTTGTGTCAAAATGCCAATATGATAATAGTTATAAAGATTAGCTAACATTTACTGAGCGCTTACTATTTCTTTACTAATCATACTTATTTTACAGATCAAAAAGCTAATAATTGGAAAAGCTAAACAATCTTCCTAAGGGTGTTGCACACCTATTTTTGGACAACATGCTATTTCCTTTCCCAAGTAAAAAAAAAAATTCAAAAAGTAAAACTCAAATCAAAGATTTTAAGAACCCTGAAAAATGGGAAAACCTCTGCTGTGCTGATCTACCACTGATAGTGGTTAGTAGACTTTCCAGAAGGGTAGATTTTTGTTCAGTATAAAATATAAGCTTATTCATAACTAATCACACCATGGAATGAAATATATCCTGAGAGGGAGTAAGCTCATCATTGCTGGGAATGTGCAAGCAGATTCACTTGTTAGATATAAAGAAGTATGAGCAGCATACAATTGGTTTCGCTTTGAGAATTCCTATAGAAAAGAGAATTTACTTTGTTACCCTTCGGGTTAAAGCTTCTAATTGGAGAGGACTGGAGTAAATGTCTCCTGAGATTTATGTGGTCTTAATAATAATAGAAAACACAGGTGCCTCCCTGGTAGCACAAAGGGATAAGCAGCACACTATGAAGCTATCTGCAGCCACTGCAGCATGCTTTGATTCCCAGCCAGGGAGGTGACCCACATGGCTCAGCCAACCTCTCCTGGCTCAACCGCTGATCTCCTCAGCAGTGTATTCAATCTGCCTGTTCTGCTCCCCACTCTGTCTCTGGTGATTCCTCTCACTGCCCCTGCACCTCTGGCCTTTGCCTCAGTTCTGTATGCATAAATATAAATCTTTTAAAAAAAATAGTAAATACAGGCACAATGGGCTAAAGCACAGCATTAAGAAGCTAAAGCACTTTAGCATGAGTTTGATCCCCACTACAGAGGTGACCTGCATGGCGCTGCAGAGCTCTCCTGACCCACCCGCTGCTCTCCTCAGCAGTGTACTTAGTCAATCTGCCTGTTCAGCTCCCCACTCTGTCGCTGGTGAATCCTCTCACTGCCCCTGCACCTCTAGCCTGTACCCCAATTCTGTATGCATAAATAAATATGTTAAATATATAATAAATACAAAGCATTTATTATGGGCTTGGTACTTAATAAAGAAAATAAATGAAAAAAACTGAGTACTTTCCATATACTAGTGAAATTAGTCAATTCTACTACTCTAATGAGGTACATATTATGTACACCAGATTATATAAGATTCTAACCTTAATATCTGGCAACCAATTCTTACTCTTCAGCACACTATGTTGTTTATGAACCATGTAGTGAAATAGTTGAATTATATGACCCTTCAAAGAGAAAAGGTTTTTCTAAAACACTGCATATAAATGAATAAACAGACACAGGAAGTGGTTTATTGCATAATAGGGAGTTTCTATCCATGTTTCTATTTATGTCACCAAACCATAAGTTGATAATTAGAAAAAAATCAGAGTCTCAACATCTTTAACATTCCTTGATTCTGAACTCAGTACTAGTCAGCTTAATGTAAAAATCTTAATTTAATATAAGGACAAAAAGATTAGGAGAAAACATAAAAAAATCCTGTTTCTAAGCTCTAAGCTTCTTAGCATTTTTCCATATATATACCATAACCATAGAATTTTTTTCTTTTAGTCAGCTTTCTTTTTAATGCTGTATATGACTCAATTATAAGATCATGCCGCTTCCGATGTACATTACTATAATAAAGAGGATTTTTATTTTTTACAGGGCAATGACCACAAGACATTTACAGTTCCTTAATTAAATACAAATCATGGCTGGGTTCTGGAGTTACTTGAGCTTCTGCAGCAAAGTCTAGATTTTTACTAAGTTTTCCAAACTCAGTGGTTTGGGTACTGCCTTAAAGTCAGACTACTTGAGACTTCACCCTTGACTTTGTGGTGTTGAGCACATACAGTTTTATCCTTGGGTTGTGCATCCTTACTTTCAATCAACTGCAGATGGAAAAATCATTCTATGGAGTTAGACCTACAATAGTTGTGTCAATGTAAACATGTACAGACTATGTTTCCTAAATGATTATTACCCAAATCCTCTAAAAATAATTTCCATTATTTCCTAAATGATACAGTACAACAGCTATTTAGATGACATTTATATTTTATATTTATATATTATATTAGGTATATAAGTAATCTACAGTTAATTAAAAGTATAAAGGAAGATATGCATAGGTCATACCAAATTTATGTGCCATTTTATAGAAAAGATGGGGCACCTGTGAATTTTGGTATTTATGGGGATCCTGGAACCAAATCCCCCCTGGATGCCTGACTGATGAATATGTTTTATGTATCTATGCCTCAGTTTTTTCATCTGTTCAAGGAAGATAAAAGTACCTGCCTCGTAGGATTATTACAGATACTAAATTAACTCAAGTAATTTTTTATTGTAATAACATTGTATTATAACATTACAAAACTTTCAAGTATTCCTTATTTAGAATCAACATATAGTTATACTACATTAAATTTGATATTAGAAAGTCCAAATCTATCCCTTACCATACCAATGTCCCCTTTTCACCTTCCACTTCCCTCCTACTCTTCTGGTAACCAATAAAATTGGACTTATAGTCAAAAGTTTATTTCTGTTTAATTGAGTTCATTAGTTTGTTATTCTACATACCACATATGAGCAAAATCAATGGTGTTTATCTTTCTCTGTCTGGCTTAGTTCATGAAACATAATTCCCTCCAGATCTATGCTTATTGCACATAACAAGACTGCCTCTTTCTAAAGCGGACTAGTACACCTTTGTGTATATGTACCACATCTTTGTCTGTTCATCAATCCATGGCACTGAGATTGTTTCCAATTCTTGGCTATTGTAATAGAGTTGCAATAAACATGGATGTATATAACTTTTTGCATATAACTTTTTTTGTGTAACTTTTTTGGTAAATACAATAAATGGAATAACTGGTTTGTGTGAAATTCTTATTTTTAATTTTTTTAGGAATTTCCACATTGCTCTCCCTAACAGTTGCACCAATTCACATTCCCACCAACAGTGTAAGAGGATTTCTTTCTTTCTACAACCTCACCAATGCTTGGCTGTTTCTCACCTTTTGGAAATAGCCATTATTCTCCAAGTGTCAGGTGATACCTCATTATTGCTTTCACTTTAATTTCTCTAATAATAAGAGATAATGAACATCCTTTCATGTGCTCACTGGCCACCTGTATATCTATAAATATAACTTACAATGAGACAAATAGTGTTGCTGAGTAGTATGTAAGGATTACAGATACTAAATTTGCTTTGCTTCAAAATGGGGTGAAATGGTTATGGGTGGGAGTTTTTGGGGCCACTGGAACAGATATGCAAGGTAAGGGAACTTGAGCAGGGCTAGGAAAATATTCTATTTTCTATCTTTGATGTGGCATATTTTTCAAATGTCACAAGTGCGGTGTTTTCAGTTAAGGTGGTCTGTTTTATGATAAACGCTTGACCACATTTAAAAAAAAAACAGGAGAATCAAAAAAGTTCAACATATGGTGGAAGTCTATGCTAAATTAAAAAATTAAAGTGCACAGAGATAACATGTTATTTCCTTCACAAATAAAACATTCATGCATACAAAAACATGCTCAATATTTTGATATTTACATAAATACCTAACAATGAATTGTTCTTCACTTTTTCAGCTAAATTCCTCAAATCAGATTGCTCAGATTTCTTAGCTTAAAAGTGATTATTTTTTATGTTGATCAGAGAAAGAGGAAAACAACAACTTACTAATGCAGATAACTATATAATGTAAACACACACACACCTTAATATTTTCAGCTAGGAAAGGAGCAAGCACAATGTGAAAATAACTGAGCTCTTCTTCCTGAAAAGTCTCATTTCTTCTTCCTATGTGCTGACTAATCATTTGCTTATTTTCACATTTATGAAATATCTAACCACTTGTTTTTATGCTTTAAGTATGGCTTTAGCTGATTTAACATATCTAATTCCAGGTAGCATTTAACAGTTTACAGAACCCTTTCCTAGATACTATTTCAGTAACACTTGACA
Source organism: Condylura cristata (assembly GCF_000260355.1). Lineage (NCBI taxonomy): Eukaryota > Metazoa > Chordata > Mammalia > Eulipotyphla > Talpidae > Condylura > Condylura cristata. Next base: position 48,900,195 of record NW_004567104.1, on the reverse strand, counting down.
GTAATTTTGAGGAAAACATTCATTCATTTTACAGATGAGGTAAGTTAAGAGTAGCCTGTGTAACTTTCTGTAGATCACACAACTGTGACTGGTCTGAGATCTGGGCTTGGATCACATAGGAACATTTTTAAAAGCTTCATAAATGACTGTTACACACTTAGGGGGTCTCCTGTGCATCATAAGAAAAAGAAAGGGGGGCATAGCGCAGACTGAGATTTCAGTATGGCTTTAAGATTTTTGCCTGTAAGATTTTTGTTTTTCTTTGTCTTATTTTTCTTCTGAAAGTAAGCTAGAGAGTTTTGTTTTGTTTTGTTTTCTTCACAAGTTTCAGATCCCTGCCTGGAAGAGCAAAAATTCCCTCCATGCCTGACTATGGCCTGAGTTCTCTGTTCTTTGGGGGAGCTAAAGAATCAAGGAGTGATTCCCCTCTAGTAGAGCCACACACTGGACTGCCTGACCTGGGAAACTTTTCTCAGGAAATGTCCTATTGCTTCATCTTCATTAGGGATTAAGGTAAATTGCTGAAGTCACCACCCTTGTACTGGCTTTATCTGCATTCAAAACATGTGACCTCTAATTCCTAAACTCTAGCAGAATTTTGTTAGACATGTAGCAATGTAAGGAATTTTCACAAGTAGTGGGAGGTGCAGTGCCAGTGGAGGAGAGGTTGGCAAGAGGCTCATTATATAACCCAAGTGCTTATTCATAAGCAGTCATTGACCACCAGACAGGAAAGTATCTTCTCTCACTCCAAGAAAGAGAACTCATGGTCTAATGGCCCCTTTGAATTTTGAATCTCTTTAAGGTGTGAGAAAAAGGAATAAATTAAAATATGGGAGAAATTTCATTGATTAGGGAGATTAGAAAGAGCATGTGCATGAAGGCATAGAGAGGGAAGAAGGAGGATAAAGGCAAGGAGCAGGCTTCAGTGGTGTGATGGTCAATTTAATGTGTCAATTCGACTGTGCCATAGCATCTGAAGATTCTGGATGTTTCTGGGAGGGTGCTTTTAGGTGATAGTTACATTTTGTTTGGTGGACTTTGAGTAAAGCAGAGTACTCTTATCAACCAAAAAATAAAATAAAATAAAATAGTGTCATTTATTTGAGAGGAGGCAGGCCTTTCAGCTTGCAAATTAGGGAATACAAACTCAGGCACTGGTTAAAATTGCGTGTCCCTGAGTCCTTTGTTTAAAGGGTTTTTAAAGCACAAAAGAGTAAAGGCTATGATTACAAATGCTTATTTGCCAAGTTAGGATTAGAGTTTCTTGGCTTTAGTCAAGCTGGCCATAAGTTCCATGGAGAAAAGAAAAAGAAAACTAACAATATTTGCACAGTTCTCAGATAAGGCTGTGTCCAGCTGGAAATTGGTTCTTGCAATAAATATAGTCTCTTTTTTAAAGTTAAAAGTTCAGTGAGGTGGAGTCTCTAGCACAAGTCAGCCTGAGTCTTTTTCCCAATCTCCCTATTATAAGTGGGCTTTCTTCAAACAGCTAAAGGCTGTTCATCAACAAATCAAACAAAAGACTGAACTTCCCAGTGTAAGAGAAAAGTTTGCCAGGAGATGGTCTTGTTTGGACTTTTGCTCTTTCTAGATCTCCAGCCCGACAGCCTTAGGACTTAAATTGCAGATCTTGGACTTGTTGGTTTGCATAATTACATGAGCAGCCAACCAGCCAATATATTTCCCCTTATATATCTATATATCTTTAGATATATAAACATATATATGTATGCATATTCATATAGCTTCTTCTCTGGAAAACACTGGCAAATCACATGGGCAGTTCTCAGCTTAAAAGTAAGAGTCTTATGG
>NW_004567104.1:48895668-48897010 GCF_000260355.1 Condylura cristata | reverse complement strand
TTCATATTGCTGTGCTTTAATCTGTTGTGCCTCCAGAGAGGCCCCAGGAAAGTATGTTGTCATAGAAAAGAAAATACTGAATTTAACCCAGAGGATAAATCAGCAAGCATGGATAATTCTACATTAAAACATAAGTTATGGGAAATGGATTTTGTGTTAGTATATCAACCTAAATTTTTAAAAGGTATTATTTATTTATTTTTTCGTAAAAGAACTAGGATGTAGTCCAGAGGTGAGGGGGGTGAGAAAATTCACCAGAGACAGAGCAGAGAGCAGAACAGTCAGACTGACTGAAATATACTGTTGAGGGGAGTGACAGGTGAGTCAGGAGAAGTCTGCTGCACCATGTGGGTCACCTCCCTGGCCAGGGATGGAACTCAGGCCACAGTGGTGGTAGCACTGAGACTTAATACCAGGGAGGCCCCCAACATAAATTTTTATGAGTAGTAAATATTTCCTGAGGGAAGTAAAATAAGAGTTGAAGGACAAGACATATAGATATTCCTTGACCTATGGATTTTACCCACGAAAATGAAAAATATTGTTAATTGAAAATGCATTTAAGGGCCTTCCTTGGTAGTGCAGTGGGTTAAAACACAGCACTATTAAGCTATCTGCAGTCACTGCAGCACGAGTTCAATCCCTGGCCAGAGAGGTGACCCACATGGCTCGGCAGAGCTCTCCTGTCTCACCTGCTGCTCCCCTCAGCATTTCAGTACATCTGCCTGTTCTGCTTCCCACTCTGTCTCTGGTGAATCCTCTCACTGCCCCTGCATCTCTGCCGTGTACCCCAGCTCTTATATGCATGGAAAAAAATAAAATCTTTTCAGAAAAAAAGAAAATGCATTTAAAATTAAAAAATGGATTAGACAATGAAGTTTTATAAATACAAACCTAAAAAAAAGAAAATGTATTTAATATACCTAACCTACTAAACATTACAACTACACTAATCCTACTTTAAACACACTCAGAACATGTACAATAGTTACAGTTGGGCAAAATCATTTGAACGCAGCCTACTTACAATTAAGTGTTGGCTATCTCATCCTTCATTGAACACTGTACTGAAAGCATAGACCGTTCAGTATCGGCTGTTTACTCTGACCGCATGGCTGGCTGGGAGCTGTGGCTTGCTGCTGCTGCCCAACAAAAGTCTTTTAGCACATATGTGTAGCACAGGGAAAAGATCTAATATTCAATGCATGGTGTCCACTACTGTAGACAATAGTGTCACACAATAGTGTCACACTATTGTGCGCTAAAAAAAAAACTTAATTTGACCATCACCAGTCAGGGGCCAAGAGTAAAAGTGATGAAAACAGTAATGCTATCTGCCTTT
>NW_004567104.1:48892561-48893561 GCF_000260355.1 Condylura cristata | reverse complement strand
TTTTTTTTTTTTCAAAAATTTCTTCCTTTCAGATACAAATATACTCTGGTTTATCTAGTGAGGGACCTTTGCGGTTGAGTCCATAAGCTGCTTGCTCCGTTTAGAACAAAACCCCAACTTTTCGTGGTCAAGTTGTTAGATGGTCATCGATTTCAATGTTATTTTTAAATCCCCAAGCAAAGTCTTTGAAGATCATCTGGGACATGGTCCAATACCCACTCTCTGAAATACACTCCTTGTACACGTTGAAGTTACAAAATCTGTGACTTTAGAGCTTGAATTTTATGAAAAATAGTTTAACTTACGAGCATAAATAGAAAAATAGTTAAGAACCAAAGGAAGTTCTGTAAGTCTCTAAGAATTACCAGAACTTGTTAAATAATTCTCTTCTCTGAGAGTATCTGGCAACTCATGATAAAAATTAATGTAACAGAATGGAAAGTTCTTTTTGATAAAAAGACATCTATATGAAGAAAATAGGCATAATGAAAATGATGTTTTGAAGATTTAAACCTATCATTTTTTCTTTTAAAACAAATAATTGTAAGGGCTTCAGATGAAAAACAGTAGTACTCTGTCCAGGTGCTCTCTACCCCCCAGTCCTGGGCTCTGAAATCAACCACTTTAAATCTTTTAGAGTTAGCTTTCATTAATCTCCAGATTTCTAAATAACAAGTTCAATCTCTTATCTGTCCGAAGAAGTTCTGGGAGGGTAGGGGAGGTTAGGCAAAGGAAAGAGTTAATTGTTTTTGTGGTAAAACACAAAAACTTCCAGTGGTAAAGGTTTTGTTTTGTTTTGTTTTTTTTCTGTTCTCAAATTATTCTAGAAAAATAGTTTTCTAGGAAAGAGCCCGGCCAGCTGAAGCTAAGTTCTCTTGGAAGGAAAGTCAATACTTTAGATTCCCCAATCTGTAGCTCATCTTCAAGAAATCCCCTAATTTCAGCCCAAGCTGTCCTCTGCTTATGTAGATTTTTAATATCTTTAAGACAGGAAGTTAAG
>NW_004567104.1:48890618-48892066 GCF_000260355.1 Condylura cristata | reverse complement strand
ATTTAGTTAAATATTTAACTAAAATTTAAATGTACATTAATATTTAGAAAATGAGTAGAATGCTAAGAAATACTCTTTTAATAGATTGAAATGATGAAACAACTTCTTATAAGCCAAAGAAGTAGAGGAGCTTTGAAACCACCCTAAACCCAGCTCAATCTTCCCCATTCACCTGAATTTGAGTTTGTCACTGGTTTTTCGTTAGTTTTATCATCTAGTTTTGCATCTTTTGAATTTTATATGAATGGAATCAGATGTCCTGTTTTTTTCTACAGTTTGTTTCACTTAATATGGTTTTTGTGAGATTCATTCACATTAATTTTCACTTTACTTATATGCATATAATAGTCTGTAGCACTCCTTATGAATATGCCAAAATATATTTATTCATTCTCGTAATGATTAAATTGGTTTGCAGATTGTTATTATCACAAACATATTAACTTAATCTTTTCTAATACTTATACTTGTAATTCATTCCTTTTCTATATTTATTAGCTTAGCATCTCTGGTACAATGTTAAATAAATGTAATCTGGGCAACCTTGTCTTGTTCAGCTATTAATTTCTTTCTTCTCCTTTGTGTATTTTTTTCTGTAATTTTATAACTTTTTTTAAGATTTATTTATTTATGCATACAGAATGGGGGTGCAGGCCAAAGGTGCGGGGGGGTGGGGCAGCGAGATGATTCACCAGAGACAAAGGAGGGACCAGAACAGGCAGATTGAGGAAGTGCACTGCTGAGGGGAGCAGCGGGTGGGTCAGGAGAGGTCTGCTGTGCCCTGTGGGTCACCTGTGGGTCACCTCCAAGGCTGAGGATAGAACTCACATTGCAAGGGCTGGCTTACAGTGCTGCACTTTAACCCTTTGTGTCACCAAGGAGGGCATTTTTATAACTTCTTGATTGAGAATCAATTTGTTTATTTTCATTCTTTCTTGTTTAAAAGTATATTTACAGCTTTAAGAAAATATTGATTTGTTATGGGCTATGTCTCAGTTTTAATAGGCATTCTTCATGTTATTGCAATATCCTAGCTACAGCAATTAAGCTTATATTTCTTCTTTGATTCAGTTTGAACTGAGGAGAAAAAATTTTCTTAGGGTAGGAGGCAGGTACTTTTAGTTTTTCTGAAATATTTGTTAATTTTGGTTTATTGTGTTGTGATTTGAGAGAATTATTCAGGATAATTTCTATTTTTAAAAATTTCCTGTGGATTTCTTTCTGATTTATGTATAATTCTGATGAATGTCCTATAGAATGTGCTATCTTTACTTTCAAGTAAAGTTTAAAAAACATGTTACTTCGTAATAAGGGAGCTGCAAATTAAAGCCACAATGCGATACCCCCTCACCCCAGTGGCAAATCTTAAAACAACTAGCAACAACAAATGTTGGTGAGGATGTGGTGAAAAAAGAACTCTCCTGCCTGCTGGTGGGAATGCAAACTAG
>NW_004567104.1:48881556-48889482 GCF_000260355.1 Condylura cristata | reverse complement strand
TAAAATGAAGGTCCTCCCTGGTGGTGCAATGGACAGCACTATGAAGCTAGCTGCAACCACTGCAGCACAGTTTGAATCCCAGCCAGGGAGGGGACCCACATGGTGTGGCAGATGTCTCCTGACCCACTTGCTGCTGAAATACACCCCTCAGCAGTGTATTTCAGTAGATCTGCCTGTTCTGCTTCCTGCTGTCTCTGTTGACTCCTCTTACCCCCTGCACCTCTGGCCTGTACTCAGATCTGTATGCATAAATAAATCTTTTTTTTAAAGTATAAAATGAATATTGTTTATTTGGACAAGCAAGATTTACATTTTTTTCATTATACCCAGATACTTTTGTACCACCCAAATACCCTTGTTTATTTGTTCACTTAATTCATGCATCAATGTCCTAATTCACTATGGACAAATTAATTCAATCGTAAAACAACTGAGCTTTTGAAAAGAGAAAAATTTGTTTTACTTTTTCTCACCAAACTAACACATGCACCCATGAGGTAGAGACACCCTCCTGGTTTAGAAGCAAACCTTAATTTTTTCATGATCATGTAACTTTGAGAAATTTAACATTATGGACTTTAAGAAAATGCACATTGCTCATTTCAGGCAACTCACAGCCCCAGAACACTGTGGATGAAGATGAAGAGCCTTGCTCTAGATAGCCAACATTTTGGGGTTTGTATAAATTGTCAGCTTCAGAATTTCTCTGTAGTAAAGAGAAATTAAACATGCACCATTTGATAAGATATGAATACCAGAGTCAAATGAATGGTGCTTGTAAATATGTAATAATTTAGCCTTCTGATAATTTTCAACAATACCAATGTTCAATGAAGAACTCTCAAATCACTTGTTCTCATTTTCTCTTTTTCTATCCTATTCTTCATCTCTTTCATCCCTTCTCTCCCTTTCTGTCTCTTTTTCCTCCCCTTCACAACTACCCTTTAGAATTAGGTTTTCTGGAGCAAATGTGCTCCACCTACTGGTTCTTTTAAAAAATTCATATTAAACAACCCAAAGGCCCAAAAAATAGATGATTAGATCAAGATGTGGTATATATACACAATGGCATACTATTCAGCAATCAAAAACTAAACTCATGCCATCCACAGCAATATGGGTGGAGCTAGAATTCTGAAATTATGCTCAGTGAAATAAGTCAGAAGGAAAAAGAAAAATATCAGATGGTTTCACTCACAGGAGGAATATAGGGGAACCAAATAAGGGATCGGGGAAAAACAATAACAATTAAAATAAAACAAAATTGGCAAGCAACTATAAATTGGAGACGTTCTGCAGGGGAGAGGGAGGGGGAGGTGTCAAAACAGGGGAGGGAAGAGCACCAGGGACGATGTGATATACATTAGTGAGCTGGTGGTGGGAATTCCATGGGGACTACACCTGAGAGGAGAAAGCAAATATTGTACAAAAATGAACAATGATGTAAAACATATAAAATAAATATAGTTAAAATAATAACTAAGAAATAAAAATAAAAATTTCATGTTTAAATACAATTTGAAGAACTAGGTAAAATTTCTGATTCCTTAATGGAAATAATTTTATTTTCATACCTAGATCTTAGTAGTACCTGTTAATTTACAGACTAAGATAATTGTTCTAAAAATTAAACTTAATTCCCAGTTTATCATCATATTTCATAGAGCGTATCTTATTTTAGTGGTTTCTCATCTTTAGAAACATAGCTAATATGTTTTAACCCATGTGCCAATCACACCAAACTTGTTCCTTTCCCTTTCCTTCTTCTCTGTTCCATTTGTTCAGTGACCTGTTTCTTGACTTCCCTCCCTGACACACCTCTTCCCCTCTACTCATTCCTGTCCCCATTTGTGTCTTTGACTCTATTTTCTAATTACAGTTCACAAACTTCCTTGGAAGGTGCATCTTCCACATTTTCAATTACTTTTATTTAATTAGTCGGTGCACATGATGTCGCTACATTGATCATCTTTCCTGAATTTTAGCCTTATATCCCTAAGTACTGGTATCAATGACTTGCAAGCTGTCCAGCTAATTAAAACTAGTCTCACAAGTGAGATAGAAAAAGGCACAAAATGCTAAAATAAACTATTATATTATTTTAAAAAAAAACTACTCTCTTTTTTCTTAATAGCATTTAAGCTGTTCTAATCTTCTATTGCTCTTTCACAAACTTGCCTGAATGAGTAAGGTACAACAGCAACCATTGTGTTATGCTCACAGATCAGTGAGTCAAGACAGGAGGGACAGGTTGCCTCTGCTCCACTGGCCAGAGCTTCAGCTGAGTAGGCTGCCTTTTGCTATACAAAAGATAGTCTATTTCCCTCACATACTCAAACAGTGGGGAGATGGAAGTAAAAGGAAAGGTAGGAACTCAGTCTTTGCTTCCTAGAAATATTCATAATATTTTTAAGTACTACTCTCATGTTGAAGCATATAGAAGACCCAGAATAAAAAGAACTTTCAGCAGAAGCTAGAAATTTCATTTGTAGTGACATCGATATTTTAAACATTATTTGAGGACATAATAGTTAAGCAACAACTTGAACTGAGAAATTGATTCATTAGGGTAAAATTTTGCCTATTATATTCATGGTTAGAAAAATATCAAGGAGCAGGCATGAAATATTCTAAAAGCCTCAGACTACTCACCAAATCAGAAAATGGAATCAACTTTGACTCTACCTTAGCAGAGGCAGATCACTATGAAGTTTTACTTACAGATGCATTATACATTTGCTCTTAAATTCGAGAGTGCTCAACTGGCCCAACAACATTTGTGAACTTTAGTTTGATAACTCCCTAACAGTTCCATAAACAAATGCACCAATGACAGTTAGTTACAATTCTAAATAACTACAAAGCCAGTTTACATTCTATGTGAGTGTATTTGTGTCAACACATTGAAACAATGATGGGTTAGATAATGTCATTTTATGTTCAAACATGCTTTGAGACATGGAAGGGGATTAATACTAATGAGTACATTTAGCTTCTAGAATCAAAACACAGTGATCGGAGATGGAATGTAGTTTAATTATCTTGTTATGCTGGTATATGCTAGTGTGTTAAACAACTGTAGGAACAGGTCTGTGAGGTTTTACATTGTATAACCTGTGACTTGGTTTCAGGTGACAACATAAAGGGATTTGTCAAGTCACTTGTAAACGTATAAGCTTCATTGCCTTAAATGTACGAGATTTATTATGAAGTAGCAAATACCTGGGTTTCTTTGGGAGGAAGGATCAAACTTTTAAATGTGGGATTCAAATACTTAATTCTTGTGGCCAGAAAAATACAACTTTGAAAACTATTTTTTAATTTGCTATTTTTTACTGAAGTAACATTTCATTATAACATATGTAAATTTCAGATGTTCACCACTGAAAATCAACGTATGTATATGTTCCCCTAAATGCATTGCTAAAAGTCCAAATCATTCCTTCACATAAACAACAAATAATTGGATTTTTTTTTTTAAAGATTTATTTATTTACGTACACAGAACTGGGGTACAGGCCAGAGGTGCAGGGACAGTGAGAGGATTCACCAGAGACAGAGTGGGGAGCAGAACAGGCAGATCCATGAGGTACACTGCTGAGGGGAGCAGCGGGCGGGTCAGGAGAGGTCTGCCACACCATGTGGTCACCTCCCAGGCGGGAATCGAACTCATGCGGAAGCGGCTTTAGATTCTCAGTGCTGTGCTTTAACCCGCTGCGCCACCAGGGAGGGCCCATAATTGGATTTTTAAGAGATGTATATTGGAAACATCTTTCTACACAAACTAAGAATAAGAGAGTTATGTAGAAAACCAATATAATGGGACTTCAAGACAAGAAGGGGGGGGGGTCCCATAAGAGGCGACTCACGACAAATTCAGACCCTCTATACTTAGATATTTTCCCTGTCATATAGATACATTTCTTAGAAAGGTGGTTTCTAATAAAACTTCTAATTCTGAGTAATGCTCCCAATTTTAACTTTTCAAGGTAGGCAAGTGACTGGTCAAATTTGCTCATGATTAACTTGATATAATCCACATGGGAAAGTGGACTGTCTGACATCTCACAGAGGACTATCCTACACCCCACTGGCCCGAAACACAACTGAACAGGCTAGCAGATCCATAAGATAAGGCACTTTTAATTTGAGTATGGAATTGAAGTTTACTTGGACATTTGTTCCTTTGGGACCAACAATAGGCTGCCCCAGTGCCAAAGTAACAGGCCAATGATTTTGAATTGAAGGCAAATGAAAAACAGAGAATCAAGTTTTGCCCACCCAATGATCTACTTCCCTAAAGCCCAGAAATAAATCTTTCCTCTTTCCTGGAGGTAAGAAAAAAACCTAGTACCACAGTCCAGGATATAGGAGGTCTTGTTTTCATATGTAAATACACCTTGTAAAACATTTTTTTAAAGACTTATTTATTTATGCATACAGAACTTGGTTATGGGCCAGAGGTGCAGGGGCCGTGAGAGGATTCTTCAGAGACAAAGTGGGGAGCAAACAGGCAGATGGACAAAGTACACTGCTGAGGGGAGCAGTGGGCAGGTCAGGAGAGGTCTTCTGTGCCATGTGGATCACCTCTGGGCTAGGGATCGAACTCGCAGTGAAGCAGCTGTTGGCTAGCTTACAGTGCTGTGTCCTAACCCGTTGTACCACCAAAAAGGGCCTAAAACTCCTTTTTAAAGGAATTTTTAAATGATACCCTTCCTTGTACTGTATTTCCCTCCCAAATGTATCATTCCTCCCCTGAAATAAATTTGCTATACTGACCAGATCATGGTTCATAGTCTATGGGTCTCCGTGGTTTCGTAATTAAATGTCTCTTCTCTTTTTAATTTGTGGCAATTATTTTCAGTTTGAAATATCCAGAACGGTAGATAAGGATTAGTTTCTTCCCCAACAGTTCCTGTATGCCTATATTAATTTTTTATTCATTTGTCTTTATTGAAGAATAGATCACATACACAATAAAACTGCATGATTTTAAGTGCAAATTCAATGAGTTTTGAAGTTTATAGTAATATTCTTTTGTTCCCTTTCATAATCAATCTCCAGCCCCAGCCCCTAGCAGTCACTGTTTAAGTTTTTATTACTTTAGTTTGTCATAGTGCTCTTTTGCATCAGCTTCATCCAATAGGCGTAAAGCTTCTGATATTCATCCATGTTATTTTATTTCTCAATAGCTATATTTTAACATATGTATTCATTCATGTGTTGATGGGTATTTGTGTTGTTTCTAATTTGAAGCTGTTGTGAATAAAGCTGTTATGAAAATTTGACTACAAAATTAAAATTTTTATTTTGCTTGTATAAAATACCTAGGAACGAAGAACTACAGTTTTAGTATCAAGAAATATTTGTCTTTCCAATATCAAGAACTCTTAAAAAAGTCAAAATCAAAACTAGAAACATCAAAACTAGTCATACTTCATAATATCATTTATTAATGGGTTTGCTGTAAGACAAGTCAAGAATTCACACATTTTCCAGTCCTAAAGAGTCATTCACAGTCATATACATTCAACATTTCCCAAGATCATATTTAGTAATATGTAGAAAGATATTACTACTTAAACTTCAATATGTTATGAATAAAATACATTATTACGTAAATAAGGAAGTCATACTAAGAATTCTGCTTTGATTCTGTCTTAAGAGCAGAGTTGCAGAATCTATAATTTAAAAAAAGGTCAATTTTAATTAGACTACCTTACAAAGAAGTATGTTTATAAAATGTTTTCACAGTAATTTATCCGCTTAAAAAAGGAAAATGCTTCTCATTTCCTCATTTCCCAAATGAGAAACATTTTTTAAATTCACAAATCCCAGGATTGTTCTCAATCTAAATTTCCAAGTAGAAATGTCTAGAATAGAAAAATTTAAATATCAGAATCAAAGTTACAAGCTTTCACAATCAAAAGAGTAAAGACTATCATAACAAATAGTCCTACAAAAATCAGAAAAACAACTTAAATATCCCTTATTTAAACAACAATGTCACTTTAGAGTTAACAACCACAAGTAATGACTGAATCCTAACACAAGCTATGATTAAGGAAATTTCAAGTGTTCCATCATTATAAAAATGAGTATTTCACAACATAGAACCTCTGGAGAAAGATATATATAAAGATTACAATTAAAGAAACTTTAGTAATGTAGTTTATAAAGTAAAACTTTTACCATCAAGTTGCTTTTTAAAATTACTAAATTCCAACCTCATTCAGTAATAAAAATAAAATTTACCCCCCCACCCTGCAAACTTTTGTGGCAGCAATGAAAAGTTTAAAAAACATACATGAAGCAAAAAAATAAAATGTTTCCTGATGCAAAGAATATTTTAGAGTTCTTAACTTAATACCTGGAAACTCAATGTCTTATTTTGTAAACAATTTATACAATTCTAAAAATATAAATGATTTTTATATCAACCAGTTTACCCTGACAACTTGCCACCTCACCACATATGGGAACTTAACAGTGCTTAAACACATCTCAGTACTTGCCAGGAGAAGCAGGCCCCAGTGTGAAGGCTGGAATTCAAAGGCACAAGTAACTAAGTGCCACACAGTGGCGACCAGTGGAAAGGGAGCACACATTCTGTGTCCTCTGGGCCCCAGGTAGGTCACTCTGGCTGCTTCAACGTACCCAGTCCCTTGGATGGCGCAAAACTTCGAGGATTTCAGCTTCTTTGGAGTTCTCTGAGGGGGAATGCATGTACTCCCATCTATACAGGTGCAAAACAGAAGCAAAAATGGAACAATAAAATAATCAACACACATAGCTGTTAAGTGAAAAAAAAAAAAAAAAAACCTCTAAGCATAAAAAATGTCTTAGGGCTTCCCTGGAAATCTAGGGGTTAAGTCTCAACACCACTATCCCTGTAGCCTGAGTTTGGTCTCAACCAAGTAGTTAACCCACATATGACACAGCAGATCTCTCCTGTCTCACCTGCCGTTCCTCTCAGCAGTATATTCAGTAGATCTGTCTGTTCTGCTCCCCACTCTGTGTCTGGTGAATCTATCCTCTCACCCTCTGCTCCTCTAGCCTAGACCCCTAGTCCTTAGTAACAACAGAAACTCAGATGACTCGTGGGCAAACACTTTTAGATTAATACTCAAGCATTTATTTTAATATGCTACTTTCTATGTATGATAATAATATTGTTTTGCAAACTAAACATTCCCTTTGATTCTGACTGCAGAACTGGGGTGGGGTGGAAGAATGAGAACACAAGGCTGGGGTCCAGTGGATATGTTGGAAGTTTATGGGTATTTTGGCAGTGGGTGTGGTAACAAATCTGAAGAGGTATGAACCTGTACTACTAAAACAAATACAGTATAAACCAACCTTACTTGAATTAAAAAGAAACAAACAATATTGCCTTTTTAAATAAATTCTCTCTGAAAAAAAAATCAGTATAGATTTTAAATACAAGCTATCTTAGATAGTATACAAATATAAATAATAACCTTTTAAAAATGTAAAACCATTAGCTCAGAGGCTATTCAAAAACTGACTACAAGTGGACTTGGAATTGTTTCTGCAGCCTAAAATCTGTAGGCCCCAATGTCTAATAAGAAGTGGACTGGCCTATGTTAACACTATTCATCTGAACAAAGGACTGGTTTGCAATCCACCCTCATCGGTAGCTTGGGAGATCATTATAATCAGGGGTCAGCAGCCATCTGGAGAGGCTACCAGAGGCCTTAAGAATTCTCCTTTATGTTTTATTCACATCTCACCTCTTAGGGTAGCAGAAACACAAGAGTGGAAGCTTCTAGCCAAGCAGAGGCACTGCCCCAACAAGCCAATCCCATTCTGAAGACACTGACAAGCACTGAGGCTCTGCTCTCCCTCAGTGAGAGAGCATGATCCGAGGGATCTCCCATGCCACCTGCTAGTCCATTTTTTTTT
>NW_004567104.1:48871199-48881061 GCF_000260355.1 Condylura cristata | reverse complement strand
AAGTTCAAACCCCAGCTAAGGAGCTGACCCAGAAGGCACAACAGACCTCTCCTAACCCACCCACTGCTCCCCTCAGCGTTGTAATCATCAGTCAGCCTGTTCTGCTGCTCCCCTCAGCAGTGTACTTCGTCCATCTGCTTATTCTGCTCCCCACTCTGTCTCTGGTGAATCCTCTCACCGCCCCTGCACCTCTGGCCTGTACCCCAGCTCTTGTATGCATAAATAAATAAATCTTAAGAAAAAAAAAACTCTTACCTTTGTAAAACAATAGGAAGTTTTTAATCTGTATGCACATCATTCTTTTTCTTATTGTCAAAAACATCAATCTAGATCCTGACAGTGCTAATCTCATAGCACCAAGATGATTACATGAGGCTTTAAAATTCCCCTCAAATATTCAATGATCCTCTACGGAAGCAACATGTAAAGCACAGAACGACTACCAAGTGCCTGACAAGGTCTCTCATGTTGTCTACTTACAAATAACTTAGTTACTTCATAGTGGAGAGTAAGCCATTTCCTCACAAATGCAGTGATTTTAAAAACTGCTTTGTTCAAATAAATTTGCGTTGCTCACAGTCTTCCTAGATAGTCATCCAGCAGGAAAAGTCCATCTGCTACTGAGATTGCTTGCCCCTGCTTTTCACTCCCTCTACTCTTTCCTTGTCTCCATGCACTCACCCTGCCACACCTGAAAAAAATTCCATTTTTTTCCTTAGGTACTTGACTGTGATGTTCTTATTAAAATCAGTAAAGGCAAGATCAACAAGATCCTTAGGTTAAAATAAAGTTGATATTCATGTTCATGTTTTGAGGGGCTAGGAGCCTGAAGGTCGGGGAGCAATTATGATAATGAGGTATTCTTACCGAGCAGTTAGAGGTAAAGACATCAAGATACTTTCGATTCGGGATCCTGGAGTAAAGAGCCCAAACTTGGTGCCCCGGTCATACAGCAGATTAAATTCTACATACCTGGCATAAAGACATCAAATAAAATTAATTTGGTGAGCTGAAAAAAAAAATCCTTCATAAGATGAACCCACAATAAATACTTAAAGGGGGCTTCTTCCTGCCCCCAACAGCTGGAACCAGCACAGTGAACAGTCAACAAGCTTTCTCCATCTGGATAGGACAAATGAAAGGGTATTCTATCCAACAAACAATGGCATACAGTTTCAGCACCAACAGAACAATCACAAAACAAGGTTATGTTTTCCAATAAATAGAATGTACACAAAGCTGAGAAGGCTAGGTAAAACAATTAAGAAAAAGCTGAAGAAAACAAGATCACTTATTCAAAGGGATGTATTCCCGTCTGTTCACTACAGCATTGTTTACAATAGCCAAGGAACGGACACACCTAGCTGCCCAACAGCAGATGAGTGGATTAAGAAAATGTGACAGACACACAGGATGGAATACTTCTCAGCTATTAAAAACAAAGAACTCCTGCCTAAGCGTCATCTTGTTTTCCTTTGCCAAAATACAACAAAACAATAAGCTCATAGTATCTGTTCCACAGAAAAAGAAAACCGGAGAAAGCAGTGTAACGAAGAGCAAGCTGAAATGAGATTACCAAATAAGATATTTTAAAATCAAAATGGAAGGTGACCAGCCACTAAGGGAACTGATAGTAGTGTTGGGGGGGGAGGGGAGTGAGGGGAAGAGTAAACTGTGAAGGATACAGATAAGGGCTTCCCAATGCTGCAAGAGAAAGGAAAGACAGAGCTGGATTATCTTAGGCCCAGAGTTTACTGCTATCCTAAGGCCTAGAGATAAGCATGGCAGGGGGGAGGCTTACTTTGAAGAACAGTCACACACCATATTACAGAAAATTAATCTAACAGCCCATATGCTGCTAACTCAAAGACACCTGGCAGGCAAAGATACGCACTTGTGGAACTTTCAAAACATCTTCTTGGTAAATGGATGGATATCAATCAATTCTTTTTTAATCTTATTGTTAAATTATATTTAAAAAGACAATAAAACATTACTCTAAGTTTTAAAGGCTTCACCTAATTAGTAGTCACCAAACCTTTCAAGTTTGTATATAAATTCTTACAGAAAACTAGACTACTACTGCAGTTGCCATAGAGTTTTAAATTCTCCTCTTAGGTATGTCTTCTCACTGGACTGAGAACCTTCTCTTCTCAGCTTACTTCTATAGCTAGCACAGCACTAGGTCAAAGGGGCACATGATAAACATAAGAGAAAGATGGAAAGATATATTTGAGAAATCAAAAACAAACAAAAAACCATAAAAAGTTCCCAGATGCATTTTTTTAAAGGAATTTCCAGCAAGAAAATTTAACGAACTCTCATTTCCAAGTTTTTAATGGCAGACAATCATAAGAAATAATAAGCACAAACATTAATTTTTAGACTTGAAGCATTATTTTAAGTAGACCTTTTAGGGGCAGTATTTATCTCTTTAAGTACCCCCAAGCTATAATGACCTGAGACAGAATTAACATAAGTGAGAAAATCTATTTTGACAGCCTGTGATATACATACAATTAAGATGGTACTAAGTGAAAAACTGATGTGAACCAACACAGTGGGTATTTTGAAGCTAAGTCATAGCAAATCTTAGTGCTCGCCAAGCTGAGCTCACCAAGTTCAATGCACAGAGAAGGCACACAGCTAAGGCAAGAAATAAACCTGCTTCAACTACTTAACTTCCTTCCTATAAAGGAAAAACTAAGTTTTGAAGACCTGGATTTGCATCTGAGCTCTTTTAGTTATCAACTAATTGTATAATCTTGAACAAGGGACTTACCTTTCTAAGTTTTATCACCTATAAAATGATAACTACACCAATCTCACAGGATTGTGAAAAAAATTGCATGCAAACTGCCTAACACACTGGCAGGCTCACAGTAAGGATTCTGTAAGTAAATATTATCTTTAAGTTTAAATAAGTTCTGAAATGGCTATTTCCATTATAATAAATTTCAGGAAACCTTGCAGATGAATGAAAAAAGATGATCCCATATTTTCAACATAGCAAAAACATTAAATGATACACTTCCCTGGACATAAGCTTGAAGAACATTGCTAGAACACTAACAAAAATCAGCTGAATAACATTCAGCAAGTATTTATTACAAACCTAACGATGAGTCTGTACTATAGACAAATGAATACTGTTCTTTTTATCACACTAATTTACAATGTTTGACATTCATCTAGTTATGAAAAGAAGTTAGGGTGAGCATGAATACAACAATGACAACATTATCTACCTGAGACAACACAACACCCACACTGTCACAGATGCTGCACTTCCCCCAGTCAGATGGTGAGACCGGTATGTCACTCACCGTCCTCTCCGGAGTTGCTGCCACAACTTTTCCTGAGGGGTGAATGAGTCATTACAGTGCTTTTTTACCAGGGGAATGTACGAAGGAACCACAGCTTGGGCACAGCTCTGCACAAAGCGAAACACCTCCTCCTTGGATGGGGAGTCAAGGTCATCAAAGAAGATGCCCCCGATGCCTCTCCGCTCACCACGATGGGCTATAAAAAAGTATTCGTCACACCTGGAAAACACAGCAAGGCCAAATCAGCGATCCAGAAGGGGATTTAAAAAAAAAAAAAATGGTAGAAATAAATGGGAGTGGTTCCATTTATTTGTTTATTAAAGATTTATTTTCATTTATTTATCCATATGAAAACAGAGGTGGGGGAAGAGTGTGGAGGGGGAAAGGGTGGTGAGAGGATTTACCAGAAACAGACTGGGGAACAGAACAGGCAGACTGACTGAAATACACTGCTGAGGGGAGCAGCGGGCGGGTCAGGTGAGGTCTGCTGCGCCATGTGGGATAGCTCCTTGGCTGGGGATCTAACTCGTACTGCAGTGGTTGACAATAGCTTGACAGTGTAGTCTTAACCCCGGTGCCCCATGAATGGTTCGATTTTGAGAATTGTCTATGACTAACACCAGCTGTGAACTTACTTTGTATCTTTGATAATGAAACCAGGACTCCAGACACATTTCCTGCAGTATTGCTCATGTAGAAAATCAGCAATATTGTAGAGCAGCTATGCAATTTCAATACCATATCTAAAGAACAGGGAACACTGGGAACAGTGGTGACCCTGTATTTCTTGAACCAAGGGAGGCCACTGCCCTCAGAAGCACTGCTTTTGCAGGAAGCAGGACAGGCTCTCTCCAGAGATGGTGACACCATCAATTCCATGACTGGTGCCAGCCCATCTCTCTGAGCTCATTATTCACTAAAGAAGGTAAAGGCTCTCTAAAATCTCTTTCAGAGATAAAATGTGATGATGCTACCACATGCAAATCTGAGTGAGGAGTCTTCAGACATAGCAACTGGTACCCTTTAGGGCTGACACACGAACTACCAATCTGCTCTTAGGTATGGCTCTGTGTGCCTCTTAGAGGTTATCCTAAGAAGTCATTTCCTGAATGCTAAACTTGTAGAATGGCTTACATTGTGAAAATTGTCCTTACGATAATTTCTACAGAATAGGTCCCTAAAGAGAACTGTATAAACAAAATCTAAAAGTCACTCAAAATTTTATCTAAAAAAATAGCCCTCATAATTTAAACTCAAGAAAGAAAGAAAGACAGGAAAAAGGCTGCAGATGCAAAGCCCTGGAACTGCTAAGTGGGTGTAATTCATCTTGAGACTTGGGGTTTGTTTATACACACATTTTATTAACAGAGTTGAACTCTACTGAGCAAGGTTGTGAAATCAGCTTTAAGGAAATCATATTGCTAATTCTCTCTTCATGAGATTAAGAGATTTACTAAATATCTGTACTAAAAACTTTTTAGCCAGTTTAATTATTTTATTAGTTAGTATTACTTAGTCATCTCAGTATCAGCAACAAAAGGAAACCAAAAACAAGGCGATGTCTCCACCACTAGTCCTCTGTCTGGAAGGATGCTGATTTGTGAGAGAAAAAGACCCGAACCTTACATCTGAGTTCACAACTATGCAGTTATTCAACGGTCACAACAAATCTAAGAACAACCAAATGTATTATCTCTTCTGGGGATTTAAAAGTTGAACTCCAGGCCCTCCCTAGTGGTGCAATGGGTTAAAGCGCAGCACTATGAGGCTTGCCACAGCCACTTCAGCATGAGTTTGGTGATACACAAGGCACAGACCTCTCCTGACCCATCCACTGCTCCCCTCAGCAGTGTACTTCATCAGTCAGCCTGTTCTGCTCCCCGCTCTGTCTCTGGTGAATCCTCTCATTGCCCCCGCACCTCTAGCTTGTACCCCAGTTCTGTGTGCATAAATAAATAAATCTTTAAAAAAAAGTTAAACTCCATGCTTTCACATAAATAACATGAAGATTCCACAATTATTACTTCTAAAAGCAAAGCAAAAAACCACAAGCCATTTTGTTCTTCCTTTTTCAAGGATTACAATTAGCTCAAAGATGCTCTTATTTCAAACAATGTATGCCAAGATTCTGTTTCACAGCTACCAAATATCCTGGGTCTCATAATGTGTTTTTCTTTCTTTCTTTTTTTTTTATCATTACAGTTTCCTTACCTAACAACATTTCAACTGTACTTTTCTCCTTGTCCAAAATCTTTGATGCATTTGCATGTCTCCTTAATAAGTTTCCATTTCTTCCTATACCCTAATTCATTCCATGGCAACAATGAGATGTTTATTTTCTTCTGGGGTAAAAAATTAGTATTTCGTCTTGGAATTAAAAAGTCTCCAATTCTCAAGAATAGATAACACATTAAGATTTGTATGCTACTATCCTAAATCACTTGGGGTCAATTAAAGATGAGGTATTCAATTAATTTCAGACAAATACAGCACATACGCAAATAACATC
Source organism: Condylura cristata (assembly GCF_000260355.1). Lineage (NCBI taxonomy): Eukaryota > Metazoa > Chordata > Mammalia > Eulipotyphla > Talpidae > Condylura > Condylura cristata. The sequence goes on along the minus strand of NW_004567104.1, from coordinate 48,875,226 downwards.
ACTTGCTTTGTAATAGTATTTATGACACTAACAAAATGATGGTATTTGAGGACCTTCTTTCATTATATGTCCCTTGTCTTAAAGCTGCAGCTCCCAAAAGCCTACTGATGACATTGAGAACTTACTGTGCTCCTAAGTAAATAGCTCCTACAACTGGAACTTACTTCTTCTGTATAAAGAATACGGCTGACCCTTCACAAGCTGCAAAGAAAGGTAGTTAGTGACATAATTAGTTCCCTTTGGGATCTACAGGGAATATATGACAGGGGTTTGAGCAAGTTCAATTCTTTTGCCTACCATTTTTTAAATTTGGGGTAAAGATCTGGACCATGCTTGTCACAAGCCTCCTTTAGAGTTCTGTGAAAATGGACAGCATCCTCTTGGTTCAAGTATGTAGGAGTAAGGTCACATCCACCACCAAACCACCACTGCTTGTTACCTGCCAAATTAAGACACATATGCTGACGCAAACTTTGTGTGAGATACAGGACACTACTATTGTGTTAGCAGACTTAATGTTATCAACTTAGTTTATTAAGCATGAAATGGGTGACAATCAAAAATCGTTGAACTAAATACAGCTTTGAAAGGTCAAAAGACCTACGCAGGAAAGAAGGGGTTAAGTGGAGAAAAAGGAAGGAAACTAAAGTGAGAGAAAGCTGGGAAATGATACACATGGAAGAGAAGGATCACAACAACACAGATGGATCTCAGCTCTGGCTGAATATCAGAATCACATGAAAACCTTAGAATATTTTGCCAGATCATAAATAGAAAAATCTTGGTCTGTAGGCATCCACAGTTTATTAAAAACTCAGGAAATCCTACTGCTCCCTGTGTTAACAACCACTGCCACCCTCTCCCCTTTACTCTCAAGAGGGTTGAAACATTTGCTTGGGAAGACAACTTGAGATTAACTATTCCAAGTTTTCTACATGTTACCAGTACCAGTGACCAACTTTTAAACATTAAAAGGTGAAACATTAAAAGCCAAACTGGCTTCATAATTAAAAGGTATGACTTTAATGCTATCAGCAATAGCATTAAACAACAAAAGTAGCTGGGGCACTGAGCAGGTTTCTGACAGAGAAATGATAAGCAGCAGTTAGCATAGCTAACAGCAGACACAGGCTGGAACTCCATGTATACTATGAGGCATAACCAACTGTACTCCACCATAAACCTGTTGAAAATGTACTGGTGATTAGGAAAGCCATGTGGAAGATATTTTCTAAAAGGAAGTTTTTGATTTCAAATTAACCTTGCACCTAAAGTTTTCCTTTGGGACCCTCCCTCGTGGTGCAGTGGGTTAAAGCACAGCACTAAGTTTTCTTTTGGACATAGTGAGTTTATATTTGTAAAGAACCCTGTGGGTATTCCAAGTTTGGGTTCATGAAATCGTTTCTTCTTTGCTGAAGGAAATATGGAGAGATCAGAATCCAGCTAATACCATCTCCACTTTTCACACGTACACCACAATCTATTGCATTTGCCAAGGAAAAAGCCTTTACAGGTCTTTTGAAAGTCCTAGTTACGACTGTTACTTATTCTTTCTCGATTATAGATTTAGAGACCCTTACCATCAGCTTCTTCCACTTCAAAGTATCTGTAGTTGAAATGGATAGTAGGAGCATGAGGGTTCTTGGGGTGGATAACAGAGCTCACACCCATTGCACAAAATGGTAATTTACCTGCAAAGTAAAACACAGAGTAATTTAATTCCACTACCTGGCTTAAATCAAATTAATTTTAACAAGATTTCTAGATTAAATTTTCAAGGATGCTTTTAGTCTCTTAAAGGAGAATCTTTTAAGGAGTAATTGTTTGTAAGCTTATCTGGTATCAGCAACCAAATGGCTTTTTACAGAAGCAATATATATATATATATATATATATAAAATATATATATATATGTATATATATATAATATATATAACAAATAAAACCTCTGGGGAAAAAAGGACTGTAGGAACTATTAAAGGCTATTGAGATTATCTGATTTACCATCTTTAGTCTTCAGAATTTTTCCTCTGCTTCTCATTTGTTTTGCTGCTTCCTCAGAAAGATTTCCATGAACAACAGAAATGCTCACCCCGGCCTTTTCAAAAACATGTCCATCCTGAAGTACACAGCTGATGCCACCACCTCCTGTTTATGTAAATGCAGGTAAGAAAGGAGGAGAGAATGTAAAGGGAGATACAAAGCTGCAAATGACCCTTGCACCAATTTGGTATAAATAAACCTTCAATCAGGATGTTTATCATTTTTATACAATAAAATTACATAATTAGCTCAATTTTATGACATTAGCTACTGACATGAATATACCTCCTCACATCACCAAATTGACTATTTCTTCTACATTCTTACATTATCATCTGGAAATGTTTTTCTGGAATATTTTCTCTTCAAAATTGCCATTCAGAATGGCATGCCTTTGTTACAGGAGATAAGGCTAAAGCTGAAAATGGGAATCACTCTATTTGAAGAATCCTCATATTAGTGAATTTAAGTGTTTTTGTTCAATGTGCTGTGCACATTTTAACTTTCCTTACAGGCAATCTAAAAACAGTAGCTATTTGAAAACTTAAGGGATTCATAACCTTAAACTGAGTGACATTAACATATGAGCTTTACTACTACAAAGTGGGGTTGTTTGTAAGATACTGGAATTACCACAGGGCAAATGTATCATTCATGTTTGACTTTTGTTTTTTAGAGCTGTACAGAACATAAGATAACAGCCCCATGTATGTCAACAAGAAAACTGAGGAATGGAGAGGCAAAACAACTTATTCAAGAATAAACAGCTGAATAGAGCCCAAACAATTTGTCTACTTTCTACTCATGCATCATTTCCAATCTCATTTCATAAAGGAGGAAAGAGGCCCAAAATGTTAAGAAACTTCTTTTTTTAAAAAAGAATTTTTTTAACATCATTCTTTAAAGATACTTCTTTCAGGTCACATAGCTTTTCTAGGAACTTCAGGTCACACCTGATTCAGTCCTCACTTGAAACATTTCAAGATGAAAAACAGACACAGCTTCATTTAATATGGAGGTAGCAGTTTCACAGCTCAAAATATGCTGATGATAAAATGCTGCAGTATTTTTAGCTAAGAAACGTCAGAAATCCTTCAAATTTATGACCCAGATTAGGCAATAAGATGGTAATGAATGCAGGACTCTAGAAACAGGTTTCAATACTGAAATCTTTTGCTATTGGAAAGGATAATTTTCCTAGCAGGAAATCTAACGGGTGCATTTGGTAAAAGCACTGACAAGTCAATGAAATACCTCTTGCGCAACTTGGGGAAACAAAGTGGGGAGCGTATGACATATTGAGTAAGTTCTTTCTATGATTGTAGAAGGGAAAAAAAATGGTAAACACACCCAAAGAATCAGATGAAATGTGGAGGAAATCTATGCTTAATGACAACTTTGGACACTTAAGTTTGCTGTCTGGAAATAACCCAAAGACCAGAGAAGTTTTTTACAAAATTACAAAGATTTTGAAGTGCTTAATAGTACCGTGACAGTAGATTTGGGTCCCACACCCGCAAGCAGAGGGTAAATGACCCTTTCAGTGTCAATTTTTTTTTTTTTTTATTTTAACAATGTACCTTCTAACCAAGCAGTATGCTCTGCGGGGTACTCCTTCACACCGCACCCCCAGCATCCTAAAGCCGTGTGGACACCCCCGCCCGCCTTTCCACCTCCGGCTAGACGCCGACCTCCTACCTTCCTTCCTCTCCCATCGGTCCACAGAGAAGCGGGCGCCGCCGTCTACCTGTGCCAGCGCTTTGCACACCTGGGCCTGAGTCTCCAGGATCAGCAGTTCCATTTTGGTCTTCATGTCGCCTGGCCTTCCCCGCAGCTCGCGCAGATCGGTCACCGGCAAGGCCATGAAGCGGCGGCAGCGGCGGGACAGCTCATCTTCCTCCTCCGGCTTCCCGGGCGAGGGGCTCCGCGACCCCGAGCTCTTCGGCACCATCTCGGCCCGCTCCACGTGCCCAAAGGCCGAGGC
>NW_004567104.1:48867153-48868979 GCF_000260355.1 Condylura cristata | reverse complement strand
TGTACTTACTTTTAAACTGATTGTCTAGGTTTAAAATTAAGAAGTTCCTACAACGGAAGACCATGAACTGAAGAAAAAAGGTTTTGAAGTGAATCTGTAAAAATACTATTATTTCATTGTCTGGAATTATTGAAATATCTGTTATGTTTTTGGCCTGGGAATAACTGCCTACTTAAAGAATCATATGAAAATATGCAAATATTAGAAATGGTCTGTGGCAAAAACAGTTGTCCACCAAAAATCCATTTTCCTCAACTTCTTCAAGTAATGGCACTCAAGGTATTAGTGGGACCTTTAATTCTTTCACTCACTAAGGACCACCTTCCCATCCTTCTTTAAAATTTTGTTCAAATTCTGGCTAAAGAATATTGTTGTACGCCACGTTTTTATTTGTCATTTAAAAGACTGAAAGTGTTCTCCACTAACTTTTTCTGCACCAATTGAGATACACATGTGAGAGTCCAAGTGGAACAGCTACTCTGAGCCCAGAAAAGGAATCTATATGTTGAGGGTGTCAGAGATACTCTATATGTCCTGTACTAAAATCACTGGCCAGTTGTATCAGAGAGAATAAACCTCAATTTTGATTCAGTTACTATATTTTGGGGGTTTTACTACAGAAATTCAACCACACCCTAATAAACACAGGTATGATTTCCTGTTTGGAAATAAGCAGTAACCTAACATAGGTTATTGTTAACCCATATGGGGTATTTATATATATCATATTAAATCCATAATGGATTCATCTTCCTTTCAACTTTTAAGACGACAAGAAAAAAAAAATTTAATAAAATCAAAGGCCCCAAGTCTTAACTCCGTCTTGAGCAGGTTTGATGAAGAAAATTATAATGAGATAATGAAACCAACACAAATAGTAGTAAATATACCTTTTTCCCGGAATGGATTTGGTTAAGTACTTTTTACACCCGGAGGAAGTGAGCCTCATTCCCGACAACCAGATGTGTTGCAATGCAGCTTTCCATCATCTAAAATGAATGTCCGGGAGCTGCTGAGGTCTGATGGGAGAGTTCTGTTTATCAGTGTAGTCACTGACACGGAAGTATTATTCAAATACAGCTTTTAGTTTGTAAACCATGAAATCTGGCTCTTACAGAGGAGCAGAAACAGTTCCCCTACACCAACAAATGTGACATGTGTGAGTGTATGCACTAGAGGGCGCTCACTCTCTGCAGTTTTCAATTTGACAGCATATGTATGCAATGGTTTTCAAAATCAGTCTAATACAATCTCTTTGGGGTTTTGTTTCAGATGTATGTTTTGAGCTATGGAGGAACCTGTGAATCTTCATCTAAAATTTTTTATTGAACCTCTACCTGGTGGCACAAAGGATTAAGTCTCAGCACTATGAAGCTATCTGCAGCCACTGCACCATGAGCTCAGTCTCCAGCCAGGGAGGGGACCCACACCTCACAGCAGACCTCGCCTGTCTCCCTGCTGCTCCCCTCAGCAGTGTATTTCAGTCCATCTGCCTGTTCTGCTCCCCACTCTGTGTCTGGTGAATCCTCTCACCACTACTCCCACTCCACCCCCACACCTCTGGCCTGTACCCTAGCTCTTGTATGCATAAGACAAATCTTTTTTTTTTATTTATTTAAAGATTTATTTATTTATTTGTGCATACAGAGCAGGGGTACAGGCCAGAGGTGCAGGGACGGCGAGAGGATTCACCAGAGACAGAGTGGGGAGCAGAACAGGCAGATTGAGAAAGTACACTGCTGAGGGGAGCAGGGGCCGGCCAGGAGAGGTCTGCCGCGCCATATCATGCTGAAGTGGCTTTAGCTTCTTAGTGCTGTGCTTTAACC
>NW_004567104.1:48849518-48865078 GCF_000260355.1 Condylura cristata | reverse complement strand
TTTAGCTTCATTAGAGCTGTGCTTTAACCCACTGTGCCACCAGGGAGGGCCCACCTCCCTAGAGTCCTCTTGCAAAGAGGACTCTTATGAGCTATGCAGTCACCAAAGGAAAACTGGACTGTTGTCCAAAGCAGCAAACAGTGACAAGAGAGCACATTCTACATCTCTAATTGGTGGTCCTATCAATGTTGTGGATTTCCAGGAATTGAAATAGCTTTGAAGTTTGTGACCTAAGAGATAGTGAAGTTTCTGTATTGCTCTACCATGATCACAGGCAGAATGAGAGGAGCTAGACTAGGAGGAAAGAGTTATAGTCACGATTTCCTGTCAAGTTAGCAAGGGCAACAATGCTAGGCAAAATAACTCCATGAGTCCTTCTAGCGCCCATGATGTGACTATGGAAGTTTTCATGAGAAAGAAATTTATGCCAAAAGGCCCCTCTGCTGGGATCTGTTCCTACTTCCACTTTCAGCCAAGTCATACATATTATCCACATATCTAGTTCCTAAGTATTTTAGAAACATACTTATTTCCAAGTCTCTAAAATATGCAAAATTGAAATAGAACATCCCTTCTCCCCACTAGAATTAAGATTAAAGAATCATAAGAGTTTTTTGTTTGTTTTTTTTTTTTTAGTCTCCTAGAGTTTGAAGAACATTACAATTTGTTTTAACATTGAATCCCAACAAATGAAATCTTATGGAAGATCCAAAATAACCACTAGTTATCTTATTCTTGACATTATCAAGCATCCAATAGGCTTTTACAAGTTAGACACAGAGGCACTTTCCCCAACAGACAGTTTATACAGATCAGTATTTACAGATACAACAGCAGGGTGATTTCCTGATGACTCATGGAAAAATATTATCCACTTCAAACTTTAGTACTTTCCTTTCTGCATCCAGAATCACTCAAAACTTGCCTGGTTTAGGAAATGAACCCACTCCCTCATGCTGAACTCAATTGATTTTGTGTTCAGGAACTTTGATTCTTCACTGAATTTCTGTTCCTCGCCTGTAACGTAGAGATAATAAGAAAGATTTCTCAGTGTTTTTAAATGAATAAAAGGAAATAAGTCATACTAACTATTAAACTCGGTGCCTTATACACAGATGTTATCTTTTTGTTTTAAAGATTTATTTATTTATCTATACAAGAACTGGGGTACAGGCCAGAGGTGTGGGGTTAAGAGAATTCACCAGAGACAGAGTGGGGAGTAAAACAGGCAGATCAACGAAGTACGCTGCTGAGGGGAGCAGCAGGCGGGTCAGGAGAGGTCTGCCACGCCATGTAGGTTAGCTCAAGGGCTGGGGATCGAACTCACACTGAAGCAGCTGCGGCTAGTTTGCAGTGCTGCATCCCAACCTGTTGAGCCACCAGAAAGGGCCCCCATGGATGTTATCTTAAAACTGTGAGTTTCTTCTCAAGGCTGGCTATCCAATAAAGCAACATCAAATTAATTTGAAGGAGTTTAAATTTCTCTTTAGGTATCATCTCATCATTTCTTTTAGAATTCATTCTAACTTTTGGGCTCTTTTATTTTTAATTTTTTCCCTTCCTTACTCCCTTTCTTTTTTACTAAGGAACAACTATGATCAACTCTAGTAATTTGAACATTAATGATATTAAGAATCAAACTGGAGAACAAAATTGGATATCCATATTCAATACTGTAGTTTGCCTTTATTTATAATTACTTTCCTATAGAGATTCACAGCAGAAACATTCATTTCTCATGCATTATTCATCTTTTAATGATTAATGAAAATTTTTTATCTTTAGTACTGACCAAGGGTAGATCTTTCTGGAGATAAGTATATGGTCAATCTAGCTGGAGTTAATGTTACTCAGGTGAAAATTTTAGAATTGAGACTTCAATATCTAAAAATAAAAAAAAAATCATCGATAGTTTTAACAACAGATGGAAGATTGAAGAAAAGGGTAACTGAACTTAAAATCAAGTAAATGGAAATAATCTATTTTGAATAACAATGAAAAAAGATTGTAATAAGAGTAAACCTGTGGAAAAATATCAAGAGGTCTAAAAGAGACCTCTTGTATTCAAAGGGAAGGATGGGGAGAAAGAGAGATAGGAGAGAGGAAATGGAACAAAAAAATTTAAGGTGGCCCTCCCTTGTGGCACAATGGGTTGGGAAATAGCACTGCAAGCTAGCCACAGATGCTTCAGTGAGAGTTCAATCCCCAGCCCTGGAGGTGATCCACATGGCACAGCAGACCTCTCCTGACCCTCAGCAGTGTACTTCATTGATTTGCTTGTTCTGCTCCCCACTCTGTCTCTGGTGAAGCCTCTCACCGCCCCTGAGCCTCTGGCCTGTACCCCAGTTCTGTATGCCCAAATAAATAAATCTAAAAAAAAAAAATTAAAAAAAATATTTAAGGAAATATGGCATAAAATTCCCAAATCTGAGAAAAATACCAGTTCATAAATATAAGAGCTCAGGAATGCCAAAAATGATAAATATAAAGATATCTCATATCTCAGAACATTGTAACCTAACTGACAAATGTCAAAGAGAAGAAAATAAAGATAAAGAAAAAATCTCCAAGGAAACAAGAAACAAAGGACATACTTTATAAGACAGAAAAATGATATAAACAATAAGTGGCTTCTAGTGGGAGCCAGAAGACAGTGGAATTATATATTTTGGGTCCTGAAAGAAAATTTACTCTAGTCCCATTATCTTCTTCAAGTCACGTCTCTCTCTAACTGCTGCCTGGAAAGTTTCTATTTAGAGATGCCTTTGATTATATAGATGCACTCCAGTCATGTGTGCATGTGTGTAACACTTCCCAGTAAGACAACAACTCCCTTAAATATATATATATATATATATATATACATATATATATATCTTATTTATAATAACTAACTTTATTTCCCCTAAAGATGTATTTATTTCTGCATACAGAATTGAGGTACAGGTCAGAGGTGGAGGGGGCAGTGAGAGGCTTCACCAGAGAAGCCTCCAGGGCTGGGGATTGAACTCTCACTGAAGCGGCTGTGGCTACCTTACTGTGCTGCGTCCTAACCATTGTGCCACCAGGGAGGGCCCTAATAACTAACATTTCTTAAATACTTTCTATGAATTAGACTCTGTGCTCCAACTTTTGTATTTTAAAGCACAGTACTACTAACAAAGCTGGCTGCAGCTGCTTCAACAGGAGTTGGCTCCCCAGACTGGCCAGGGAGCTGACTCACATGGCGCAGCAGGCCTCTCCTTTCTCACCCCACTGCTCCCTTCAGCAGTGTACTTCATCAATCTGCCTGTTCTGCTCCTCACTCTGTCTCTGGTGAACCCTCTCACTGCCCCTACACCTTTGAGCTGTACTCCAGTTGTACATAAATAAATAAATCTTTTTTAAAAAATGCCCAAGACATAGGTACTTTGTAATCCTGTGAGGAGGAATCTGAGTTAGTAATGTTCTATGGCTTCTAAGTATGGTTTGTGAAGGCAGGACTTTCTGTCAAGTTGTTTATTGATACATTCCCAGTGCCTAGAAAAGTGCCTGCTATAATTAAATAAAGGAGCAGAGATAGTATTCAAAACCACACTGTCTTAACCACTGAGTAATACAGCTCATAATGTCACATATTCATTGAAATCTCTTATTCAGCTCCAGGCTATATGGATGAAGGTAATAAAAGTACATCAAGTCCTCAAATGGTGTCTCTTGTTACATGTCATCTCATAATAGTTGATGAGAAAAGAACACTGACTTCCAGCAAGGGCCACACCTGTGGGGTGCTGGCAAATTCTTCCCATACCTGCAAGAGTTTTCTCCAGGTCCTTTTGTTTTCCTGCCCCATCCCAAAGATGTGTGTGTTTCACTCAAGGTGTGTCAAAGTTGTCCCAGAGTGAGTGTGTGCCCCGAGGAAAGGTGTCCTGCGGCATTAGGTGCCAACTTGCATCCTGAGTACTGAGAGAGGCAGCCACTATGACTCTGAATGGAATAAGCAAGTTGGAAATGAACAAACACAGAATATTAGTTAATATTAGAAGTGGTCGGGGTCTTTATTTAGACGTTTGGAATTCTGTTTGTACCAGATTGCAACTCTTGTTTTCACCAAGAATGTTTGAAAATACTTCTCTTCTCTACTGGATTTGTTTAAGATCATATTCCTGGAGGATGACATCACATATTGTAGAAACATAATTTCATCACCCTTTTTCTCACACCTGAACCCAGCTGAAAGGCATGTTGGTGTTGGCTGTTAGTCCAGCAGTCATGTTTCTTCTAGTCCCAGAGTCACATTAAACCAAAATCAAAACCAAGCATGTATTTCTCTAAGAAATAGCCATGCCTTTAATCTAAATATCAAGAACTTTTCCCCAATAAGTCAGAAACGTTAGCAGTTTAGAGTTGCTACCTAAGAAATGTGTTGTCCAGGGCTTCCCTGGTAGCACAAGGGGTTAAGTCACAGCACTATGAAACTCTCCACAGCTACTGAAGCACAAGTTCAATCCCCAGCCAAGGAGCTGACACATACAGCATGGTAGACTTCTTTTGTCTTGCCTGCTGCTCCCCTCAGCAGTGTATTTCAGTCAATCCACCTGTTCTGCTCTCCAGTCTATCTCTAGTGAATCCTCTCACCCCCGGTACCCATGGCCTGTACCCTAGCTCTTGTATGCCCAAATAAATAAAACATTTTTTTTAAAGAAATATGTTGTCCAGACTACAGGTCATTATTGAGAAGTTTTTTGGTTTGTTTTTTTTTTTTAATTTCTGTTTTGTTTTTTTTTTTGTTAGTGGTGGTGGTGCTGTTTGTGAATAAAGCAAATGTAGAAAAAAATCATGGTATGATATGCTCTCATCTGAAAAGAATGATTACCAGTAGCATTTCATACAATAGAAATATTGAAGTCTCCTCAGAGAGATCATAATTTCCTTTCTGTTGGAAAATGGCCAAGTTGTTTCTTGGCAGACAACTTAATATTCAAAAATGTTATTCATAATTTTTCATTGAAGCATTTCATTGAAGTGGACCACAAACCAACAATTGTCAACTGAAGATACAGAAGTGATGATTTGGATACACATTTTGGCATTTATGGTTATGTCTCCATAGAAACAATACAGTCTAAAGTATTCATGCATACTAATTTTTTGTGCATTTTATTTTCTAAGAAATATATTTATGTACACATCCATTATAAAATCAAATCAAAATGCCTCCTTATTGCTATTTCCTTGAGTTTACTAAAAGGGGATGATTTATATTTTCCTTAGAATACATTAAGTTTACCCCTATGTGTATCGCAACACTATTTACAATAGGCAAAATCTGGAAACAACCTAAATGCCAAAAAGCAGATGATTGGATCAAGAAGATGTGGTTCATATTCACAATGGAATACTACTCAACAATCAAAAAGATAAACTAATACCATTCATAGCAACATGGATGGAGTTAGAAGGAATTATGTCTAGTGAAATAAGACAGAGGGAAAAAGAAAAATATCAGATGGCCTCACTTATAGGGGAACCAAATAAGAAATTGGGTAGTGGGGAATAATAATACAAAACACAACAAAAACAAACAATTATAAGGCAGAGACATCCTACAAGGGAGGGTAGAGAGAGGAGCAGGAAAGAGGGAGGGAGGGAGGGACACTGGGGACTGTGGCGATCTTGCAGGGTGAATTCCAGGAGGACATGCTAAAGGGACTATACCTGAGGGGGGGGGGAAGTAAACATTTAAAAAATGAACAATAAAGTAAATATATATATAAATAAATAAATTTAATTTTTTAGAAAGCTGGAAAAAAGAAAGAATACATTAACTTCATATACAGTTTTTTTTATTAGACACTTTATTTTTTTTTTAAGATTTATTTATTTCTGCATACAGAACTGGGTACAGGCCAGGGGTGCAGGGGCAGTGAGAGGATTCACCAGAGACAGAGCAGGGAGCAGAACAGGCAGATGAAATATACTGCTGAGGGAAGCAGCAAGCAGGTCAGGAGAGGTCTGCCACGCCAAGTGGGTCAGCTCAAGAGCAGGATGTGGAACTTTCATTGAAGCACTGCGGCTCTCTTGCAGTGCTCCGTTCTAAACTGTTGTGCCACCAGGGAGGGCCCTATATATATAGTGATCTTTTTTTTTTTTTTTAAGATTTATTTATTTGTGCATACAGAACTGGGGTACAGGCCAGAGGCTCAGGGGTGGCGAGAGGCTTCACCAGAGACAGAGTGGGGAGCAGAACATGCAGATCGACGAAGTACACTGCTGAGGGAAGCAGCGGGCGGGTCAGGAGAGGTCTGCCATGCCATGTGGTCACCTCCGGGGCAGGCGGGGATCTAACTCATGCAGAAGTGGCTTTAGCTTCTCAGTGCAGTGCTTTAACCCGCTGCGTCACCAGGGAGGGCCTATATAGTGATCTTTTAAGCAGTCACAAAACTGCATTCAACTTGAAAGCTGTATTCACATACTCTTACTAGAATTATATGTAATAAAGTTCCAGGCGGTAAGAAAATATTTAGAAAAAAAAATAGGCATATCAGGGCAATTAAACAACAAATTTCAAGTATCTATTAGGGTTCACATTAGTATTTATTTGCTATTTATCATATTTTATATTTTGATTACTACATTTTTATTTTTTAGAGTTTAGTGTGTCTAAATGTATTTAAACAATAATATCCTTATAGTGCTTTTCATAGTCTTAAATTAGTAAATCAGAAAGGGTACAAATCCACTCTGCTACTAACAAGTATGTGATTCTAAGCAGATGACTTGACCCCTATTGTTTTTGGTTTTTTTTCTTTCATAAGAAGGCAATACTAACACCCTAACACCTGGTGTCATGAAGGATTTACTCATCAATTTTCTTCAATACTTACGTCTTCAAAATCTCACCACTTTATAACACAAATGTTGAAATAAATAAGCTTCTTCTCCCCCAGCCCCAGTTCTCCTACACTTCATTAGTTTCAACAATACCACACCAGAATCAAGTTCAAATATGAAAAAATTAATTAGACAAAAAGTTCCCAAGTCATTGCTTACTTTTATTACCAGGTAACACTGACCAGCTCCTTCTGGGAAATGTTACGTAAGGGCTCTGCAAACATGAATCACTACACTGTTGCAAAAGGACTAGTTATCTCCTGTGAACTAGAAACTAAACTTTTTATTGAAAACTGAATTATAGCAATGAGGTTTCAAAAGGAGTCACCATTAGCATCCTCCACTAATGGAAAAAAAAAATGGTCCAGTTGGACACAGAGGATGCCAATTAAATAGTCAATGAAAACTCTCATCAGAGGATCTGGAAGCCAATCAAAGATGGTCTGATTTGTGACTGTCCATTCCTGGGCTCAATGCTGGAAAAAACACCTCCATTTGCTATAAAGTGCTCAGTGTTCAGAGGATAATGTGAAACTCAGAAGGCATTTGTCTTTCTGTCAATTTTTTGGTTCTATATAGAATGTTCAACCACTTAAAAGCTGTTCATGTGAAGAAATTGCCTTTTTCACATGAACTGCTGCCTAACAATCATAGCTGCCTCTCTATGTTTAAAGGTTATCAGCTTACTGAACTAAAATATAGGAGTTTAGGTACATTAGGTACTGGTAGGTATATTTCGTAATATTAACTAGAATATTAACTTGTTGAGTTTTATTGGGCTTTGGTTGGTCATGATATGTACAAATTATTCCTTTCAGATTGGTGGCATTTGTAAATTTGAATAAAGTATAAACTTCTTCGTCCAAATTGTTAACTAAAGATAAAAGAAAATAAGGTATGGTTTGGTATAATGCATTGCAATACACCACCAGAGACGTGCTAATTTGCTCCTAACTCAACAAACATCCACCATAATTCTAAAAGCTAGTTGGTCTAAATCTATTACCATTTACTGCAAACTTCTTCATCTCTTTATTTTGTATCTCCAAAATATAAAAATCTCTACTTGCCCTGTGACAATTCTCTCCATTATTACTTCAGTGTTCTCTATAGTGATGCCTTAGTCACGTCTAGAAGTCATTTTTTTCTTTTTTTTTTTTTATAAAGAGTTATTTATTTATGCATACAAGAACTGGGGTACAGGCCAGAGGTGCAGGAGGTAAGAGGAATGACCAGAGACAGAGTGGGGAGCAGAACAGGCAGCTTTACTGAAATATACTGCCTAAGGGAGCAGCGAGCTAGACAGGAGAGATCCGTGCAGCGGTGTGTGTCAGGTTCCTGCTGGGAACTGAACTGGTGCTGCAGTGGCTGTGGATAGCTTCATAGTGCTGTGCTATAACGTGTTGTGCCACCTGGGAGGGCCCTAGAAGTCATTATTTCAGCCGAAGAATAAAGTGTACTAGAGCTGAACAAAAATCCTGATTTAAATCATCTAGGTACTTTTTATCCCCCATTACGCTATTTGAACTTCCCTGCCACTTTCTACTTCTCTGCTATTCAATGTTCTCTGCTACTCTATTAATATTTGAGATTTGACTTATTTACATGTTTCCCTTTGATATACAATTTCACTTACTATGCTTTCTTTTTATCCTTGACTAATATTGTACTTTTTGTCCCATTAGTGAGTTTCTCTCTTCTATTTTGCTCTTAGTCAAAAATTTCTCCTAAGTTCATCATGTACTTCTCTTCCCCAACATGCTTTGCACACATACATCACATATAGCATATACACATATACACACATATATATTATACATACACAGTCATAGCATCTAACATGCATGAAAAATGTGTGATTATAAAAGCTTGGAAAATATGGAAAATATAATTCACCTCTAAAGCTACCATACTCACACAATTGTTACTGACATTGATGATTTGTTTCTTCCTTCTTTTTCCCTGTCCATCAATAAGGTGGTTTTTAAGTAGCAATAATAAAAATGTAGCTCCAGAACAGGAATATATTTGTTGTGCCTCCCTGGTAGCACAACAGGTTAAAGCCCAGTTCTATGAAGCTATCTGAAGCTACTGCATCGCAAGTTCGATCCCCCACCAGAGGGATGACCCACATGGTGCAGGAGACTTCTCCTGACCCTCCCTCCGCTCCCCTTAGCAGTGTATTTCAGCGGATCTGCCTGTTCTGCTCTCTACCCTGTCTCTGGTGAGTCCTCCAACTCCCATATCTCTAGCCATACCCCAGTTCTTATATGCATAAATACATCTTTAAAGAAAAGAAGAATAGGAACATTTTTTCTTATGCATCCATTTCTGTGTTTTGACCTAGATGTATAGTAATAGGGAATGTTTAATTTAGATTCATAGATCACCCAGAAATAGCCAAACTCTCATAAGCTCCCCAGTAGGTAAAATCTTTATCTAGCTGTATTGTTAGCCTACAGATATTCATAGTAATGATAATAATGCAGATTTTATTGGCACTTGTCCCCACCTGTTCACATAGTACCTTATCCTGAGAAGTTCCCCCAAATCCTTTTGAGGAGTTCAGGTAATGTTTAAATGTAACTATGAGGCACCTCCCTGATGGCACAGCACTATCAAACTATTTCCAGCCACTGCAGGCTCGAGTTAGATCCCCAGCCGGCCAGATGGCTAACTCACATGGCACAGCTGACCTGTCCTGTCTCACTGCCCACTCTCTCTGGTGAATCCTCTCACCACCACCTGACTTGAAGCACTTCCATGGAACCAAGACAGAAATTCAACTGGGAACAGGGGAAGTGTCAGAAAACACAAGTGACAATAGGATTTTTGTGTTATTTTACAGTCATTCCTTTGATGATTTCATTTTTGTGAGTGGCCGAGACTTATGATGCTTGGCCTGCTCTGCCACTTTTATTTCAGTGTAAACAGACATGGTTTAGGTTTAAACTAAGAACCACCAGGTTTATGGGTAATCTTATATGCTGCATGTGTAAGAGATATCTGTACTTAATAAAGTTTGATTTAGCAACTGTTAGTCACAAAATACTCCATTATGGACTGTGGGCAAACTAAAAAGAGAAAACAATTTCTGCCCTCTAAAGAAGACAAAGAAGGCATGTATGTTGGGGCAGGGAGGGACTTTGGGAGAAAGTTTGAGAAAGGAATCAAAAAATTCCCAAGCAGAGCAACCTTACCGTACTTTGGGGAAATTGCTATTACATCTTGACTATAGCCCATGTGTGCCTATTCTTCAGGTAGATTAACCCTTCTTCCAGGCCCATCCTCTACCTTCTCACCCACCTTCCAAAACCAATTTAATCAATGAGATCTACTTTAATCCCCTTAGCAAAATATGATGTTGACACTTCTCAGCACCCATCACACCCTGCCTTAATTGTGGATGTGTCAAGGCCTTGTGGAGTAGGTGACCTGCTCCTTACAGGAAAAGATATGCTTCAGTCAGTTTTCTTAGATTTCCCATAAGACCTAGAATGATGTGCAATAAACAGTTAATGAGTAAAGAAAAAATGCAACTCTGCTAGTGCTTCCCCACTCAGGCACTGTATCAGTCTTCTCAAGTCATAAACTGCACACTGGCTGGGGTATTTTGAAGACACAGTTTTTGTTTTTTTTATCCTTTTTCTGGTGAGATTGGTTCTTTGATGAAGAAACCATATCTTCATCAGATGATGGTAGCTGTTATTTAATCTCAGCTGGATGAAATCTCATCTAGTTTTCAACTAGATGGAAGGGGGCTGGCCACGCAACCATTAGTACTTAAGAAGCCTCTGAAGTACGTAGGTGGAACTTCTATGCCCTTTGCCTGAGTGTGGGATGGCATCTCTGAGCCTGCTGCCTGAAGACTGTAGGGTTGCTCTTAATGAAATTGCATCATTTGAGCTGAATATCAGTGATGCTTATTTATCTATGGTTAGTATGCATGCTTAAGCCACTAGGGAGATTTCAGCTCTAATCTAGAGAATAGTATAACTTCTGTCTCTTAAGTAATTGTGGTTATGGTCATATTTGATTTGCTACTAAATGAAACAGTAGCTTAGTGGCTAGAATCTTGGGACACTGTAGCCCAGGTTTAAAGCTGAAATTGCAAACTCTGGATATAAAAGGGAGTATCACTGTTTTCTTCCAGTGAGTTCTCAAAGCTACACTGGCCACAGACTGAATTTTATGTCCATATACTATATTAGAGTTAATGTAGATGAGTTAGAATTGATAAAATAGATTGACTTTGAAGAGTCACTTAAGCTGGACTTTTGCCTGTTTTCTATACAATTACTGGTTGTAAGTGCTAGCATGTGGGATTTACAATCTGATCCTTAAAGGTTGTAATAGTCAAATATTAGATAGCAACACTTTAGAATGTGGGTGGCTGCTCTTTGAGATAACCTGGATTTAGGAAGAGAGGCAGGCCTTCTGGAAGTCAAAGGATAAACTGAGGACCTCACGCTGACCAAGGAAGGCCCCATTCTGGACAACCAATAAGAGAACAAAGTGGGTTTATGTGAGATTTCCAGCCCTAAAAATCAGCTTCTCTTGCCTCTATTTTCTCTCCATTTCGACACTATCCCAGGCCTGTTATTACAATGAAGAGACTGGATTACCTCATTTTGCTCCATTCTTTGAAGACCAAGCTGAGGTGAAGAGGGAACATGCAAAAGAGTTCCTAAGGTACCTAAGAACACGTGAAGCTAAAATCTGCCTTCCAGTGATTAAGGTAACTATGTAACACTGTTACAACGGTCTCCGTTGGACCTTCCCTGGGCCCAGAGAACTAATTATTAGTGTCTTTCTAACTCATCAGGCTGTTCATTTTCCAACATGGATTATTGCAACTGACTGTTAAGGGCAAGCATGTGTCTTTGTAGCCTCTTCATGTTATTTTGCTAAGTCTTAGCCAATAAATGATCTTTTTTTTCTCAATGAGCCACACAAAGTACAGTCTCTAGGCCAGCCATAACAACACCACCTGGGGAATCACTAAAAATGCAAAATCATAGACCCCACCCAGACAAACTGAATTAAATTCCCTAGAGTTGAAGCCAAAGAATCTTCAGTTTAACAGCTTTTCAGATGATTCTAATGTTCTGCATAGTATCAGAAGTGCTACACTCTTAAGTACGTAGGAATTGTTAACAACTTAGATCAGATTATTAGATTAGCACAGATACACTTTTAGTTATCTGCAGATGCAACTAATATCTGTCCTCAGTGCAGTAAAAACAAACTTTTTTCTTTCACTGGTATAGACAAACCAAAGAAATACTGTTACATCTGGAAACATTCGTACTCTAAGATATCCTTTTTTATTATTAAAAGATTTTTATTTATGCATACAGAACTGGGGTACAGGTCAGAGGTGCAGAGGCAGTGAGAGAATTCGCCAGAGACAGAGTGGGGAGCAGAAAAGGCAGATCTTTGTAGTATACTGCTGAGGGTAGCAGTGGGTGAGACAGACAAGGTCTGTAGTGCCATGTGGATCACCTCCAGGTGGGGGATTGAACTTGCACTGAAGCAGCTGGGTGGCCAGCTTCACAGAGCTGCACTTCCAACCAGCTGTGCCACCAGAGAGGGCCTCTAAGATATCCTTTTAACACTAGCTTGTTAAATAAAACTAAATGTCTGGTAGTAATGACTAACCCACTAATTTGAAATACCAAAGATTAAGGAATAGTGCATCTCCCTACATTAATGGTACCTATGCTTTGCAACAGTAAAATCTGGAGAGCTTATTCAATGCCTGATGCCAAGTTGTGTGCCATACCAGTTAACTCAGAATGTTTGCCCTTGATAGGCAGACATCCCTGTATTTAAGATCTTGATTTCTACTGGACCACAAACCTAGTGGCTGGTTTATGCGAACATAGCCCTAAGCTACACAGGTCACAGGATATAACGAAGTTGTGCCTTAGGTAGTAAAATGACTCCTTATTCTCCAACAGCGACCTGATATAGATAACTGGGGAACCGGCATACAAGCCATAGAGTCTGCTCTGGAGTTGGAGAACAAGCTGCAAAAGCTCCTGGAAGACCTTAAGAACTTGGCTTCTGGGAAAAAAGAAACTAATGTAAGTGGTTAACTGGTTCTGAAAGCTGCAGCTTCTTTCACTTCTGGATTATGATTTGCTTCTGGGAAATAGGTCCAAGACAGTGACTTAACCACTATGTGATTGTTCCTCCAGTCCCCACTCCCAAGGAAGATATGAATTTATTTTTAGAGTAGATGGGAGGGGGAAACAAAGGTAACTTTGATAAGGAGGAATACAACTCAACACAGGATAATAACTTTGCAGGAATATGCTTCTAGGTAGTTAAGATAAAGTTCTGTTGCTGCTTATAAATCTCTTAGAGGAGAGCTTAAATTTAAATGGTAGCAGAATCACCTGGAGGACTTAACAAAACAAACCGCGGGGTCCCACTTGCAGAGTTTCTGATTCAATCGGTTTATGCCATGTCCAAGAAATTATATTTCTAATAAGTTCCCAGGTGATTGATGCTGCTGGCCAGCATACACATTTTGAGGGTCACTGTCTTACAAAATGATGTAAATAGTGACCTGTTATTCTCTAGACTCTGAAGTCCTCCTAGGAGATGGTGAACATTCTATCTTGCCATGCTAACTTCTTTCTCCACAAAACCCTAGCTTCACAGGAAGTCAAAGTGAAGAAAATGTCCTAGAGTGAAGTCATGAATACTGAACAATATAGAAGAGGTTCAGATGTCTGAGTTCTAATAGCGGGCTTCAAATAAAAATCTTTGCAAATAATTTCTGGGCATCCACTCCAAATCTCTATGTGACTCACAGTGGAAAATCATTGCAGAAGTTATTTTGTTAATCTGTACTTCTGATGAGATCACCTAACATTCTTATCGCTGAAAGCAGATACTTGTATTCACCTAGATTAGTGCTCTGAATGACAATAGGCATGTGAATCAATCTTGTCCCTTATTAAAATGCAGATTGACTGAGTAGGTCTCAGTTGGTAACTGAAGTTCTGCTTTTCTGACCGGCTCCTGGGACTGCAGTTCCATGAGCTCTAGTTTGGATAGCAAGATCTTACAAATGCCTCTCATGCAGACACGATCCTTAATGAGTCCTTCCCTTTGTTATAACTGTAGCTCTTACGTTTCCTGAGAAAGTTCCTGGATAAACAGAAGAGGAACATAAATTATCTGAATTATCAGCTTCAATATCAGAAGGAAACAGAGAAGTCAGATCAGCAGGAAGCAGGAAAGTCAACCGAAACAGAAGCAGAAATGTTGGCTCAGGAAGAAGGCTCTTCTGAAAATCCTGCTACAGAGCCAGGAGAAGGACTTAACATCTGAGGCAGGTAGCAAATTTTCCCATTATAGTAGGACCCTGAATTCAACTGAAGAATCTTGATAGTCTCTATTTGAATGTTTTCCTTGTACTATCCTAACCCTCATTATTGTTTATGAATATAAATAAATCTGTTTTGCATTATAACCTTGTGTAAAGAGATTGCTATTGCAGCACAAAAAAAAAAAAAAAATTAGTCCATCAAAGTGAGTTTGGTAAAAGCTTCCTGAGGGGTAATGGGTGCATGAGACTTAAAAACAACAAAAACCCTTTCCTTGTGGCTCCAAGGGTACCCAGGGGTAGATCTACCCAGGAGTAAAATCAGGATTTGGTAAAACCAACCAGTTCAAGTGAATATAGTAGAAATGTAAACCTTAGTCTCAATAGTGGACCCGGCCCTGCAACTTGTATAAATATTTAACGTTTACAAAACAATATGATTTTCTTCTAACTAATTGTAAACCTAAACTTGACAGTAACTCATGATCTAGTAAGGGTGACTATTATAAAAGATACAGTGGACAAGACGCTGCAAACCAAGTGCCCAAGGCAGAAAGTGCACAGACAGGAAGGTTTGTAGGTAATTAAGATACTGCAGACATTTGTGGAGCAAAGAGTAAACTTGCAAGACTCAAGGGCCTATGGGGATGGTACCACCTAGGAAGAAAAGGGCCTCAAAGGAAATTTTGACCTAGCTCCAAAGTTTACCAGTTCCAGTGCCTTAAGCTATCACTTCCCTCATTGACTCAATTTAGTCAGCTGAATTAATATCATTTAGTTCATAAAATTAACAAGAGAGTTAAATAAATTAACCATTGATTAGTATTAATAGTAATGGTAACAATTAATATTTAGTATAAATTACTATTCATACTAATATATAGCAGTACCTAGAAAAATACCTGCCAAGATTATACTGTTTCTGTTGTAAATTGTGCTACTACTTAGACTTAAGGAAAGCTAATCCATAGCAGGAACATGATAGAAAAAGAATCACTGAAATTGAGACAGCATGTGAAGACACTAAATCTTAGAAAGGAGCATTTGTTTGAAATAAGAACAAGCAGTCATAAAAAATAAAGTCATACAATAAATTCAATTTAACAGATGGACCAAATTTTCAAAGTAAACACAGGCAATCAAATAAGTGATCAAGAAGTAAGCTAAGAAATTTTCATTTAAAGGAATAAAGAAATAGTATTTGCAATGTTAAGATATGGCATTTAATCAAAATCATAACTTAAGCTCCTTTAGGAAAGAAGTCTATAGAATATCCACTGAACAATTTAGAACATTAAGGATGAAAAAACTCCTCAAAGACACAAGTTACAAAGAATGAAAACAG
>NW_004567104.1:48830371-48849301 GCF_000260355.1 Condylura cristata | reverse complement strand
GAAGTGGCTTTAGCTTCTTCGTGCTGTGCTTTAACCCGCTGCGCCACCAGGGAGGGCCCCGAGTTCTCTCAGTTTTATTAGATACAAAGAGAAAATTGGAAAATCATCTTCAAAATACATATAAATGCTAAGATCACAGAGGCTTTTAATCCAAAGAAGACCTTCACTTTAATAGCCAAATAAAAGGTCATCATGGGTTTCAACATTCAGGTCCAATGAGGCCTAACTGGTGTTAACTAATCTTTAATTTTTAGACTTATTAATGAATATGTCTTTCACATTATGGTCAGAAGCCATGAATGCTTTATCTAGTGTTTTTCTGGAAGTTCTCAGAGCAACTGACATTTTGAACCAATTCATTATTGTGGGGAGTTGTGTTATACTATATGATGTCTAGTAATATCCATGGCATCTATTTACTGAATAATACTTCTGGCTATATCCATAAAAACTATCAAGATATTGATAAATATCTCTTGGGAAGCAAACTTACCTTGCTTGAGAACCCCCTATTCTTTCTGGACAATGGAACAGAAATGCTAAAGGCAAAGAAAATATACCCATATGAAAAAGATTTGGTCAATGTGATATGATTATAACCAGAACTGAAAACCTATAACTTAGAAGAAAATTTAATGTTGCTAGATGCATGGTAAATATGTACAGATCATTCTTTCCATGTAGTACAAATAATTTTAAAAATATATCTTGTTTAAATATGTACATAAAATCTCTAGGAGTAACCCTAACAAAACTAGTAGAAAACCTATAAAAAATACTTCCTGAAAGAAAGCTTTATTTTATTTTTTATATATCTATTTACATTATTGTTCATTTTATAACATTTTACTCTCCCCTCCCCCTCCCATCATCACCATAGCCCCCCATTTTCCTCCCTCCTTCTGATCCCTCTGTCAGAGAAAAGCTTTAAATAATGGGAAGAGGAGATTAAATATGAAAATTGTGACTTTCCCAAATTAACTTTTATGACTAGCAATTTTGGTCATAGTTCAATTTTTGAGAGCTAGTCAATTTAGTGCTAAAGAATAAGCTTCAAGAATAAGTCTCAGTGCTATTCAGCTATCCCCAGCCACTGCGGCATGAGTTCAATCTACTGCCAGGGAGCTGACCCACATGGCACAGCAGACCTCTCCTCTCTGGCCAGTTGCTCCCCACAACAGTGTATTTCAGTAGAGCCTCCTGTTCTGCTCCCCATTTGATCTCTGGTGAATCCTCTCACTACCCACCCTCCATACCTCTAGCCTACACCCCAGTTCTTGTATGCATAAATAAAAATAAGTCTTAAAAGCTTCAAGCATGGGAAAATGTAGAAACATACAGAAAACTTACTTGATGGCACTAGTTATTAAGAAAGAGACCAAAATCATAATGAGATGTGATTCACTGCACATTCACCAACATGGCTATTATTAAAGTGATGGTCATCACCACTGGCTGGCAAGGTGATAAAATAATGGAAACTCATATATTGTTGGTGAGAATGTAAACTAGTATAACAACCTTTGAAAAAGGTAAGGCATTTTCTTGTAAAACTAAGTACTTACCTATGTTGTGAAACTTGGGAAAACACAATTTACCCCCTAACAAAAGATACTGTTGACTAAAACTGGATAGAGAAAACTACAGGAAAAAAGAGAAGGAAGTTAGTATTTCCTGAGTCCTTGGATTTTTAGAATTTTTTGCCTGTATATTTGACACCTTAAAAAAGACAGCTTGAATGGAATTAAAATTTTGATTCAAAATTTTGTCCCTTAAAAATGGCATAGTGGGCCCTCCCTGGTGGTGCAATGGGTTAAAGCACTGCACTGAGAAGCTTAAGCCAATTCTGCATGAGTTCGATCCCCACCTGGATCCCCGCCTGCCCCGCAGGTGACCACATGGCGTGGCAGACCTCTCCTGACCCGCCCGCTGCTCCCCTCAGCAGTGTACTTCGTCCATCTGCCTGTTCTGCTCCCCACTCTGTTCCTGGTGAATCCTCTCACCCTCCACATCACTGGCTTGTACTCCAGTTCTATATGAATAAATAAATAAATCTTTAAAAAAATGGCATAGTGTTTTGACCAAAGTGTACTAAGGATTTTAGGATACATCCAGTGTTTAAGGATATGTGTTAGTAAGTTATATCTTAGAACCAATCATTCTGGAAGAGTTTTCTCATCTTGGGTGTGAATTTTAAGAGTACAAATTCAAATCTTATTTTAGAACATTTTGTAATGTTTGCTTTATTCCATTATTTTGGTTTTCTTCCAACTGAGAACAATTCCAATTACAGTCATGAGTGACTTAAGAACAGGGATGAGTTCTTAGAAATGCATTGTTAAGCACTTCCATTGTTGTGTGAGCATCATAGACTACTCACCTAAACCTAGATGATGGAGCCTACTGCACACTTAGACTGTATGTAGGGACCACTGTCATATACATGTGAACCATCATGGACCAAAACATCCTTCTGTGCACAGGATTGTATTCATATTTTGAGTCATTTTTATCAATCCTTTAGAGCTCTCACATTTTCCTTTTATTTCTTATGCCCTTGGGCTTATTTTTTATTTTATTCTGTTTTTCTGTGTGTATACTGGGTCCTACTGTGCTTTTTATATTACCCAACTGCCCTTATGCAATGCACTTTGTAATTTAGCCTTTATTTACAAAATAATTACCTGTCCTTTTTCTTCCTAAATTTTACTAATCACCACTTCACATTCTCCTATAGATTAAACTTTACCATCCCTCTGTTCCTTGTCTTCCCTAAATTCTTCTTCTTATTTTTTTCCCCTTAATGTCTCCCTGTCTGCAGTTAACATCGTAATTGTATCCCCTTATTCTTGATGGGAAATTATGTTGCAGTTTTTCTTGGAGTAATATTTTTGTAGTGAGTGTTTTTAGTTTGCAGGGAAATTTTGTAACTATTTTCAATTTTTGGTTTTTTTTTTCTCTTTTCCTTTGTTTTCTGAGAGTGGCATTCTTTGGAAAATAACATCACAGAATAACTTTACTTTCCACCTTGGTTATCTGTGGGGGCAGAACTGCACCTGAGGAAGAGGCATAGCACAAATGTAATCTACTAGGAGGGCAACATACAGACACTGACCATCCTTCTGGATCCTGCCTGCTAGCATTAGCAAGATGTCTATTGGTCACAGCCTGGAGATTTGCCAGTGCTTACAGGTATTATCATTCTCATTGTCACTGTATGTACTTAATCCTGAAAAATACAAGTGTGATCAAACCTTCAAGTGATTTATCTGTGCCTTGTTTTCTTCCTAGCAATGCATAGAACATAACATTCTTAAAATCACTATAGGCAAATAGCTTTTAAACACCAAGCAAAATGACTTCAGTCATAGTAACACAGCTCAATTAAACAAGTGTTTATGGAACACTTTCTATTTATAGTGAATTTAGATGCTGGGGATACAAAATTGAAAGGTCCTTGCTATCAGGATACAATGCAGTGATGAACACACATATATGTAATTAGAATTCTGTTTGGTAAATGTACCAGTAAAAGTCTGTATGATGCAGGAAAAAAAAAAAAACAGGAAAAGAATAACCAATTTGCCAGCGTTGGTAGGGACACAATATAAAAGCTTCTGATTTGGGCTGAATGGACTGAAATTAGAGTTCAATAGGATAGGAAGGAAGAAAAGAGCATTTTAGTCTTAGTCAGTGGTATAAAGGTCACATCATGAAGTGCCTTTTATGTCAGGTTAACATCTGGTTCAAGACAGACTGCTATTGACACCCTGTATTTTTACCCTGGTTTCCACCTTCCATTCATGGGCTCATTTTCATATTCATCACTGTAATTTGCCACATTGTGCACAGAGAAGTATCAGTTTGGAGAACTAGTCATCACCTTCTTTGAATCACTGCAGTTAACTCTGGACTAAGGATTTTGTTCTTAAATTGTTCTTTACTACCTAGTTTTTTAAAGACAGTCAAGTTTCAAATGCAGCCTAAAAAATAGCCAAAATGCAGATGTTCCTGAAATCTCTAGCTTTTACACTAAGTTGAAACCTTTTTACATAACATCTGTGTCAACTTGACTTCATGTGCCCTCTGCTCCGACTGTTTGGCTGTAATGAACTCCCTTATGTTGTTTTAAATACCAGTGCCTGAGAGATTTTACTGATGGTATGGGTGCACTGAATTGGGTTTAAAGCTAAGCACAAAAAGGTAGCCATTTTTAGTACCATAGGAGCGATCTCACTCCACAAAGACTCTCAGTCGTTCTGCAATCTCTAGCAGTTTCTCTTCAGGAATCACCAATATTTGCTAGGTCTTTGTTCCAAGATTTTGGATCTTCATCAATGGCTTAAGAGGACACTAAAACTTGTTATTTCTTTAATATTTAAGCACTATATTCTTCTTTGTTTGAACTTGACCCAGGGACCAAAATCTGTTTACTGTTCATATTTTCCTAACAAGGTGTACAACTCTCTCTCTAATCCTGCCTTCCTTCTAAGCTAGCAAGCTCAAACTGTTGTCTACCTCTCAGAACAAAAACCTTTTAGAACAACACTGTTTTTGTTTTCCTTACATATTATTTCTACATAAAGTAGAGTAGGCAATACATTTTCCACACACACACTGATGTTATTAAGGTTGTTGACTATCCACAAAGAGAACAGCTGATTTCAGCAAGATGAGGCAGAATGAAGACTTAAAGCTTTTGGATGAGTCTACAAGCAAATTACATCTAACTTAAGACAAGAGTGATGCTGAATAATAATGCCACCTATTATATGTATCAAGTGTAATGGTATGGCTAAAAGAGAGCTCAGAAAACACTGACAGATACCAGTGTTTGGAGAGATACCAGGTCGTGGAAACTAAGAGTAGAAAATTTGAAAAGTAGAAATAAAAAAATCTTTAGGCACCAACTGCTATAGTGCATATCAGACTGCAATCAAAAAATATCTTGAGGTGCAGAGCAGAGGTGGGGATAAGGACATGGAGGGCCATTGTAGAGAATCACCAGTCCTTTCAAATCTACCTAACCATATCCTAGAAGTAATTTATCCAACCACAGTTAACAAACCCACAGAGGGTGGAGCCCCCACGCCCACCTGACCCCCACCCTCCAGTGAGCACTAGGTCAGTACAACTTCTTCCCTGGAAGAGCAGCCCTCCTGCCCGCCTGTGTCTGGGCAATTGTCCCTTACTTGTCTCTCCCTCTTTACAATAAACCTGACCTTCTGGATATAACTAAACACTTGCCCATGTGCCACAGAAAGGAGAGCTTGTGGTGAAACTTGCCTGAGGTAACCCAAGGACCTGGCTCTCATCAAATTTGAAATATTTAAAGTGGCTCCAAAACTGTTTCAGCCATGCAGATAACTAAGTGTTGTTTTTAGAATAGCTATGTTGCATTTGTTTTTGTTCAAGACAGGCTGGGTGTAGGCCAGAGGCATGGGCGTGAGGAGGTGAGAAGAGTCACTAGAGACAGAGTGGGAAGCAGAAAAGCCAGATTTACTGAAATACACTGGGAAGAAGTGAGACAGGAGAGAACTGGTGTTGCATTATGTGGATTAGCTTTTTGGCCATGGATCGAACTCAGGTTGTAATGGTGATAGTGCTGAGACTTAATAACCCTAGGTCAACAGGGACGCATATGGATTATATTTTATTTCTAGTGGAATAATCAGTGTATAAGTTTACGTAAGCATTGGAGCTACCAATTTAATCAGAAATGATAGCAATCTGCTCCAGAATTCAGCAGTGTTTTCCTTCAGTACATTTAGATCTTCACAAAACAGATGAGCTGAATTCTCCACTCTGAAGATACTCCATAAAATGTTGTGGTGCTTTGTAGTCTGCAGAAAGATTAAAGACCAACAGATAATGAAAGTAGATGTTACAGAACAGTAAAAGAATAAAAATGATAGGATCATTATATTTACAGATGGTTAATAGTGGCTACAATGAGAAGAATGGAAAGCTGGAGTAAATGATGATGCTTTAGTTTCTAAAATGGAGAAATGGATAACTGCATAGGCTAATTCAGGCAGAAGAGCTAATGGCCTGTATTTCTGTATCAGAAATGGAACTTCAGATAACACTACCACATAATGAGCCAAGTCAGCTGAGATGTTTGCTGAAGGTCAAAAGTACAGAATAGGCATGAGAAGAATGTTGTTATAAATACAGCCAATCTTCCTTTACCTTCTATAATAACCACAAGACCAGTTACAGAGACAAAGATAATAGTAATAATGAGTATCTTCTCTTTGATCATGTGAGCCAATTCCTTAACTGGTTTATGTGATTATCAATTGATAGATCTCCATAATCAGCCTCCATGTGTGGGTGTGTGTGGATATATGTGAATGGGTGAGTCTGTCTGTCTTTGCACATGCATACATTGTTTCTCTGGAGAATTCTAATAACAAATTTAAAAAAATCCAAATCCATTGCTAGCAGTAAAATTTCTCTATTTTTCAACTTACATCAAGTTTGTTTTCTCTACCTACTGTACCTAGAAAATTTAAATTCATCAGGTCTAATGTCAATTCCAGGACATTTTGTTCGATAGGAACAGGGAAATAGCATCATACATATTGACTTTATTCTTAAGTATAAATGTAGAATAATCACACAGGCTTTGAATTTATATTTAATTTTGAACTCCAACTGTGCTATTTATTAAAAACCTTGAGATTACTTGCTCCAGTTACCTTATCTGTAAGATGGGCTAGTCACACTTACTTTCTGGGTGGTGACAGACATGATGAATATAAAGTAGTTGTAATAGTGACTGGACTGTAGGTGAGGATTATTTACTGCTATAATTACTATAATTACTAGTTCTATTATATTAGTACAGACCCAAATATATAAAGTCTTGTTTCTCAGACTACACCAACTCTGAGAAAACCAATTAAGGGCATGAGTTACTCCTCAAGAATGTTTTCAGTACCCCTTCCACTTTTCTGAAGGACCCTCTCTGCAGTACCACTCTGGTCACATACCATCCCAGAAAAGGGGAGCCCCACAGCCCCCTTTGTGTGCATGTGTGTAGGCACAAACATCTGAGGTGTTAATCAGCACCTGTAGCACCTCCACCAAGTGCCAACTCCTCCCTAAAACTGTTGCATTGCTTTTCACCCACACATGGCTTTTGAGAAGTTCCTAAAGTTGATTTTGTTCCTTAGAGAAATAATTTAGTCAGACAAGCCTATGACTTTAGAATAAAACTCAACTTTACTGTCCTGCAGTTTCACTTTTGTCAGGAGAGAAGTTAAAGGCTTTCTCCCAAAGTCTTTATCCAAGTAATTTGCTGGAAATTTCCATACCTACCTACATATTCACCTTCTTCAGTTGGTTAATATTTTTGAGATGTTCCAGTGTTGCCCAAAATATTTTGGTTATAAATCCCTCAAGTTTTTTGCACAACATTCTTGTAACTGTGTGTGTGGATTGTGAGTGTGTGTGTGTATGTATGCAGATGTTTCTATGTGTTTTCAGATGTGAGCACAGAAATACTTTTTCCTGTCTAAAGAGAGTTGTTAAAATTTTTGATATTGAGGGCCCTCCCTGGTGGCGCAGCTGGTTAAAGCATAGCACTAAGAAATTAAAGCCACTTCAGCATGAGTTCAATACCTGCCTGGCCCCAAGGTGACCCACATGGCATGGCAGACTTCTCCTGACCTGCCTGCTGCTCCCCTCAGCAGTGTACCTCATTGATCTGCCTGTTCTGCTCCCCACTCTGTCTCTGGTGACACGTCTCAGAGCCCCTGTATCCCTGGACTGTATCCCAGTTCTGAATGAATAAATAAACGAATCTTAATTTTTTTTTTTTTATTGAAAGGCTGAGCTTCACTTTCGCCAGGAGAAAAGTTAAAGACTTTCTTCCAAAGCCTTTATGCAATAGATTCTAAGAGCTGAGTTAGCTGAAAAGGTCAGGGCTCTAGGCACTGAAAGAGTGAAGTGGCCTGTACTTAAAGGAGGGGGTTGGTGGGAAAGAGGCTGCAATTTGGGGGACTACCTAGTTCTCACATAGAGAATGGCTGCACAGACGCACCACAGGGATGTTCCTGCCTAGGAAGTTTGGTGTGAATTATATTGTTCAGTTTGGACAGTGGACATTTTGTGTGTGATAATCATAGTCATGGTTGGGTTCCACCTCTAATTTCCAGCATTCCCAGGATTCCTTATAAAATACTGAGATAGGAAAGGGGGCCCACCTCTTCATGAAAAAAATTGGATTTTCCATTATATAAAAATTGGATTTTCTTTCAATTTTTATGCATGTGTATAGAAAAAAAAGTCTTGGTTTAGAAAAATAAAAGGTTACATACCTCTCACTTTGAGTGAATGGAATAAATCATATTGGTTGTGGTCCCACTGCATCTACATCCAATTCACACGTGGGGTTCTGACAAGCCTTTCCAAAGGGTTATGGAAGAGTTTGTTTCTTTGTTACCTCAGAAATTGCATTCTCAAAGGATTATCTGGAAACCAAAGACAGGCTTATGTAAAACGGATTATATTTCTTTGTAGTTTATGGGATTATATTATATATACGATATATATATATAATATACATATTATAATATACATATTATATATATATGTTATTTAAGTGAGATGATGACAGGAAACTTGGGAACTCTGAAGCAAACTACAAGAGAGAGAACCTAAATATAGTGCAGAAATCAAAAGCCTTGGAAACAGAAAAACAAGCCTAGACAAATTGCTTATACTCTCTCAGTCTCAGTAATTTCATCTGTAAGATAATATGAGAACTGGCCAGAGGCGCTGTTGGTGAGCAGATTCACCAAAGACAGAGCAGGCAGCAGAACAGACAGATCCACTGAAATACACCGCAAGAGGAGCAGTGGGAGAAACAGTAGAGGTCTGCCGCCCTATGTGTAGGGTTAATTCCCTGGCTGGGATGGAACTCAGGCTGTAGTGGCCATAGAGCTGAGACTTAACCCCTAGCCACCACGGAGGTCCTCTCCTGACTTCTAACATTATCACTTAGGGTTTTTTTTATTGGGGTGGGGAGAATGGAGATTAGTTGTTGTTGCTTTTGTAAAAGATGGCATTGTGATAAGAACACCCAATATGCTCTATAACCTCTTGAGTGTTAACAC
Organism: Condylura cristata; assembly: GCF_000260355.1. Lineage (NCBI taxonomy): Eukaryota > Metazoa > Chordata > Mammalia > Eulipotyphla > Talpidae > Condylura > Condylura cristata. The sequence continues at coordinate 48,840,176 of NW_004567104.1, read as the reverse complement.
ATTGATTTGACATTTGGTACAATGTTGTAAAGCAGATCCATTGAATTTATTTATGGCATGCAATGGAAACTTTATGTTTGTTGATTAATACTGTCTTTTAGCTTTGTGGAGCTTTTAAACTAAGTGAATACTGAATCATACAGTATCTGTCATTTTGTATCTGACTTCTTACATGCATGTTGGTAACATTCACTCATATCTTACATTACACATTTATTCATGTCCATTATAAACAGTATTTTTATTGGCTGGATAGACAATATTTTATTGATCCATTTTTAGGTTCAGGTACATTTGTGTGCCCAGGTTAGGGCCATTTTGAACAGGGCAGTGGCAACATAGAGCGGTATATGTATTTCTGTGGGTGAATGTGAAGGTCAAGCTACTGTATTTCTTGGTATGTGTACGCTTTCCTGTAGATTACCCAATAATTTCCCAAAGGTCAAGCTACTGTGTTTCTTGGTATGTGTACGCTTTCCTGTAGATTACCCAATAATTTTCCAAAGCAGTGGTGACTTTTTTCTTTCTCATGAACAGTATACTGAGTTCCTATGGTTCTACATTTCTGCATTTGGTATTGACAAGTAAGATCTTTTAATTTATTTGTTCTATTGGAGATAGGTTGTCCTCATTCTGGTTTTACATATTTTTCCCTGGTAACTAAATAAGCCAAACACCTTTCACACACTTGTTGATAGTCTGGCTATCTCCTGTTGCAGTGCTTTTTCTCTAGTTTTTATTCACATTTTCTCTTTGTATACTGCTTTAAAAATTTTTACTATAATCTATTTATATAGCTTTCTCATTTAATTTGCATGGCTTTATGAATTTATGATTTGATGTTTATAAAATTTTGCCATTTTGATGTTCAAATGTCATCTTTATTTCTGTAACATTTTAACTACATATATATTAAATATGTCAACATTTCTCATATAGCTCTATGCTTCTTCCATTTTACATTCATTGTCTTTTTTTCTGAGTGTTGAGCAGGTTATTTCCTCCCAATCTATGTTCCATTTCTCTAATACTCTCTTTACTGCTCTAATTTACTTTTATTAACTTTTCATTTTAGTTTTTACCTATTTTTCAGTTTTAGAATCTCTATTTGAACAATTTTTATATTTTCCAGCTTTGTGCTAATGTTTGCAATTTTGTTATCTGATTTCTAGAAAATTTAATAGTTATTTTAAACTTTATGAATAATAAATGTAATATTTGGATCACCAGTGACTATTTTCCAAAATCAATTCTTATTCTTTTTTTTTCATCCTGTGGTCTTATCTCCTGGTACATCTAGTAAATTTTTATTGCCACCTAGGTAACATATTTATTTAATCAGTTATAGAGAGATTTTAAGACTTCAGATAATATAATCTTTCAGAATAAATTTCATTTTAGTTTGGGAGTTAGAGAAAAGGAAAGTTAATTTTACATCAGTACAGGATTAAGTTGACTTGATGTCAGTCTTATTATTTTTGAATGACACATATTGCTTTATTCAACTTCAGAACTGGTGAGAGGCATCAGAACCTCCATGGGTTAATTGGGTCTGGTGTGATAGCTATAGCAACTTATACTGCATCAGGTATATTGTGTTCATGCTGGAGACTAGCACCCACTGTGGAGAAGACTGAGCCATCCTAAGGAATTTAGATAAAGTGTTGGTGACATCATATCCACAGTAACTCTGAGGACCTGAAGACTGATATGACTTAGAAGATTTGAGGGAGATTCCTAGATTTGTCCAGTGTGTCTTTTCTAAGGAATTTTTTCAAATCCCTTAGTAGCTTAATAATTTCCCAGTGTCTCCAAACTGACGATTTTAGGTATTGTTCAGAATTTTTAATAGTCAGTGGAAGGTGGAAGGTTTAGTCTACAAAAACTACTCTCATGTAACAGGAAAATAGCAAAATACTGCTATCTTTTAAAAATCTATTACAGTGATACAAAATATTAACCCCATGTACCACTGACATCCAAACACAGCTGAAAACTAACTGACATTAGCTTCAAGGAAAAATAAGTGGGCTGTCAAGATGTCAGGTTCTCACCTGTAGATTTAAACAATCCCACAGTATACCTTGACTCCTAGAATAAGTTCAATTAATTTTGTCAATGTCTAGTTACCCTTGATATCCTCAGACTAATTACTCACCTAATGGAAATTTCCATGCTGACTAAAGTCATGGGTGGGACCATACAAAGAAAGAATACATTTACCAATTACTTAATCCCCAAGGCAAAGGATTCACAACCTGTTCATTACATGTTTAAGATGTGTTTCATTCCAATTGTTGTAAAAACTCAACTCAGACTGATTATAATCTCTCCTTTTTTTCCAGCAATAAACCTACTTCTCATCCAACCTATAGCCTGTGATTCAAGTCTTTGTAACATACTTCAAGAATTTTAGAATCTCCTCCTCAGTTGTTTGAAAACATTTACCTATATGAATTCTGCTGTTTTTAGCTTTTTCCAAGTTAGAACAATAATATTATCAATAGATTTTAAAGAACTCTCCTTAAATATATTTACCATTGCACCTGTACTATATAAGCATACAATACCAAGCAGAAAATATCAAAGTGAGGCGTTCTAAATAAAGGTACTGATCCTCTTAGAGCACATGGGTTGTCTCTGGAGAACATCAACAGATGCATGTTTAATGAAACAGTTCATGGAAATTGGAGATTTTCACTAGCTACCTCCAAAACAACAACAAAGTTAGAATAGTAACTTTCATCTACTGCCTCCCAATCTGTCTTTTGTCACCATCACAAGTTACCCTCACTGCTCTAATCTGAAGCTGTGTGGTCAACAAAAATAATTACTTTTCCAAAGGGACAAGAGAAGTTCATGGCTGTGTTTCTCTGGTAGAATTTAATCTGTAACTACCACCTCCATATCAATACTATATCACAAAACTGTGTATGGAATTTTAAAAGCTATATGCAGTATAATCTCTATTAAATGACATGTATGTTTATAAAACATACACACATGTGTTAGAGTATTTACAATAAATATGAACTAATTATGTCAGGATCATGGGGTTATGGGTACAAGCAAATTTCTCTGTCTTATTTGATGTTCATTTTATTTAATGGACTTACACTATTTTTTACAAAGAAAAGCTTTTAAACTCTATTTTATCAGATCCCTAACATGTGCTATGCCCTTTTAGGTATTTAAATAAGTTAATAAACACAAAATTCATGAAACAGGACCTAGCATGTAGTCTGGTCTCAATAACAATAACAACATTAATAATAATGCTACTGCATAGGAAATTAAATTGCTATTTCTCATGAACTGCAAATTTAAAATATCTATATTTAAAGCCATGGATCTCAGAGTATACAGATCTACAAAGGTACCAAATAAATCACTAAGGATGCTTGCCTCTTTTTTTTTTTTAATGAAGTATAATTCAAACAAGAAAAAAAAAAGATCCATTCTATTTACAGAGGAATATGAGAAATCTGCAGTCAGCAACTCCTCAGCTGTCATTGCTGTCCCCAGTTAAGTAAGGTCATAAGCTAGGCAGGAAAAAATGAAAACAAAAAATCTAGATAGGAAAAGGATGAGGCCATGAAAAAAAGAAGAGGAAAATAAAGAGCCAGAAATTGAAAGAGAACATTTGGAGAGGATATAAAGATAAATTAGAGGAAACAGAAAAGGAAAAGAAAAAAAAATAGGATAAAAGTGGGAACTAGAAGATGGCATCAACAAGGATGAATGCTATAAACCAGGCGTTTATTCTGCTAAGTGTTTTACAAGAACTATCTTATTTAATTTTATCAATAGCTTTATACAAGAGGTTTAAAAACAAATACCACAAAGGCACTGACAAAACTAAACCAAAATAAACCCGAGAAATATGACTGCAGAACTGAGGGTACTAGAAAGGTAAGGAGGGAAGGGAAGGGGTTTAGGGAGGAGAGATACAGGGGTCATGGTGATAGACTATGGATGCTTGATGTTGGGGTGGGCGATAACATACATCTGATGAGGTGTGACCCTGACTCCCTGAATTGTATACAGTGTTGTAAACCAATGTTACTTCAAAAAAGGAAGGAAATAAATAGATGTGATATTTGATTATCCTTATTTAACAGATGAGAAAATGAAGGTTCTCAATGGCTAAGTGATTTCTCCCATGTCATATATTACTTCTCTTTAATGGCTTATGTCCAGGAAAGCCCAATTCAGTTTGAGCTTCACTTTGGCCTGCTTTATTGTGTTGGTCATGTTATGTCAGCTCTTTCCTTATTACAAAATAAATTAACAGAAAATCTGCTCTTTGTCTGATGTTGTCATTATCTTCTCTTATCATGGGAATCCTGCATGTTTATTAGGCTCAGAATAACTTAAGAAGAAGAGAAGCTCCAGGGCAAACATTAATACATGTCCAAATTTTCCAAACTAAAAATTAAATTTTTAATTTTAAGACAGCATATTTGAAAACTTTTTACACACAAAATCTAACTAAGGTATTAAAAGAAAATCACAGAACAATTTTTTGAAGAGCATGAAATCAATTTGTCTGCTTGGCTCAGAATTTTAATATTGTCATCTCTTATTTAACAATTATTTTAAAATTTATTATTTTTTAATTAACAAAACATAAAAAGCTAAATAGAAAAAGTGTTATGAAGCTTTATACTTTCCTCAATATCTGATAAAAAGTTGGGTAGGTAGAGGACCTGAATTATTATTCCTGCTTGCTCAGCTATGCAATATTCTTCTCTGGGTTTTAGTTTTCTGAGTTGTAAAATAAGGGTTTGGGAAATGCATCTGCGAAGATCCAATGACTGTTTACCTTATTAAAAAAAAAATTAAGGCAGGGAGTTTTCTTGTGATAAAGAATAGATTTTTTTTAAAGGTTTATTTATGCATGCAAGAACTGGAGTGTAGGCCAGAGGTGTGGGGTTGGGGTGAGAGAACTCACCAGAGACAGCATGGGGAACAGAACAGGTGGATTGCCTGAAATATGCTGCTGAGGGGAGCAGGTAGAGACAGGAGAGGTTTGCTGGGCCATGTGGGTCATAGTAGGTGATAAAGCTGAGCAAAATAGCCATCCATAAATGCCAGGTTAGTTCATGCTACTCATTTTTATCATTTTGTAACATTTTTTGGTGTAAGATAGACCATAGCTAATAAGTAGCCATAACTGAAATAGCCAAAAGATAATTGCATGCTTTTTACTTATTTACATGGTAGCCTTTATTGTGATGACAGAATTTTGGAGTTTACCAGGTGTGGCGGGAAGAGAAGAAATAATTACTCACTAGCTCTTGGAAATTATCCTTTTAGGTCAGATTATACCAATAACTTGTTAAGACTCAATATGTTGCTAGTTAAGATTTTTTTTACCCAAATTACAGATTTGGAAATCTTCAAAAGTAGCAAAATTGAGAACAAATTATAATTTAAAAAATCTATATTTTCCAAATCATTTAGTGTGCATTTAGATTCAAGTAACACTATTAAAAGTGACCTTTAGGGCCCTCCCTGGTGGCACAGCAGGTTAAAAAGCACAGCACTGAGAAGCTAAAGCCACTTCCGCATGAGTTTGATTCCTGCCTGCCCGGGAGGTGACCACATGGCGCGGCAGACCTCTCCTGACCCGCCTGCTGCTCCCCTCAGTATTGTACTTCATAGATCTGCCTGTTCTACTCCCCACTCTGTCTCTGGTGAAGACTCTCGCGGACCCTGAGCCTCTGGCCTGTACCCCAGTTCTGTATGAACAAATAAATAAATCTTTAAAAAAAAAAAAAAGTAACCTTTAAATAGAGGGTTTTTTACTTTTACAACCAAGCAGTTTGGAGGAAAACATTTTCCAGTTTTCTAGCTCAGCTCAACAATTTAACCAGGTGACTGGACACTCCACCACCATCTTTGGCCCATGGGCTCTGTGCTCTTCCTCTGAGAGAAGGCTCCTTTTTTCCCGCTTGTAAAGTGGACACCACATGTGAAGAGAACAATATTCAGTCCCTCAAAAATAGGTATTTCTCCCCATGTCACTTTTTGCTAGAGAAGACACCCTTTCCCAGACATCGGACTTTGCACTAGTCAGCACTGTGTCTCCCTAACGCCTCAGCTGCAGGGGGTTAGCAAAGCAGTATCTTCAGCTTCAGCCTGCGTCACTGGAGCCATGCTCTGCCAACAAGGAAAATGGGAGCACACAGCCAACGCCCTCACTTTTACATGTTGCTATCTGTCTTCCCAAATGTTTTACTTATTTAGGTAGCATTGATTTACAACATGGCATATAAATTGAAAGTACAGGATCACAACCTCATGGAGGTTTTATTTATATTATTTACATCCTACTGTATATCAGGTTTTATAACCTGGTTATTGCGGGGACCTTGACCAGCAAGGCCGGAGATTCGGGGCCCCAGGTCCGGCGAACAAAGGAAGCAGTCACACGCGTGTAGCAGAACAAAGAAAGAGCTTTTATTAGGTTTTTATCTCAGCTTTATACAGGAGGAGAGGGATGCCAGGAAGGGAGAAGGCCAATAGAAATGCAACATGTTTTGGTGGCAGTTGATCTCCCGAGGGGCGAAAATGGGCGAGAAAAGAAAGAGGAAAAGGAAAAGGTGGGGGCAAGGGGTTCTTCCCACATGCCTTTTGCAACCTGGATGTTTTTCTCTATCCAGACTCCATTTCACCTTTTTATGGCTGCTGACAGACTCCAGATGCCGGCCTCGGTCCCCAACAGGTTATAGTTAATATTGTACCATATGCATGTGTTCCATAGTAACAGTCTTTTTTTGGAGAATTTTTTTTTAAAGATTTATTCATGTATGCATACATACAGAACTGGGGTACAGGTCAGAGTTGCAGAGGCGGTGAGAAGATTCACCAGTGACAGAGTGGGGAGCAGAACAGGCAGATTGATGAAGTACACTGTTGAAGGGAGCAGTGGGCGGGTTAGGAGAGGTCTGTGGCGTCATGTGGGTCACCTCCAGGGCTGGAGATAGAACTGAAGAGGCCACGGCTAGCTTGCAGAGCTGTGTTTTAACCAGGAAGGACTGGAGACTTTATTTATGTAAAATCTCATGCAAAAAAGAACCACAATATAATTCACCTAATGTAATAAACAGCATTCCTTTTTTACAGACCACCTACTGGGTATTAAGCACTATACAACAGAGGCTTTATACAAATATTTCTAATCCTCAGAACAATCCTGCAAGGCAGCTATTATCATTCCAATTTAACAAATGAGGAAACTCATTTGAAAGATTAAAACATACTCAATATTCCTGCTGAAATTGCAGAACTGGGAATTTGAGCTCAGGAGCATCTGATTTCAAGCCAGCTCAAATAATAACATTTGTTTATATAATATTGTTGGGGGAGAGAATAAAAATGCAAATGAATAGGCCAATTCATAAATGTAAAGTAAGTTTATCTTTGAGCTAAAACAATTAAACCAAACCAAGCAAAAATCTGAATTTATAAAGGCAGCCAGCAAGTGGCTACTCTGCTATCTATAATGGATATTCTGCTCTATTTATATGGAATTCAAGTTACAACTCATCATCATCCTGTAAACCATCAGAAGTTATTGAATTTGTATTGATATTTACATTGAGCTTACTCTGACATCCCACATTTCATAATTCTTGGTCAGGCTTACTCTGAATCTTTGTTCTTCGTAACTCTTTATCAGTAGATACATAGCTGTGCCTGACAGTGTGCATAGTACAGACAATTACTCATATTCCTCCACATTCCTCAGTAAGGTTAGATTAAGTTCAGCTTATCACAGACCAACTTTGTAAAAAGTTCCTGATTTAACTCTGATGTAGCAAAATAAATTCTACCCCCAGTAGAAAATTCTTTGAACTGTCTATTGATATTTGGTACTTAGCACAATAGACTTGGTTCATCCTTAAGCAACTGGCAACCAGTCTTTTTGTCCTGAAGACATTAAATCCCACAGTTTCTATAGGAGTCAGCAGTTAAATGGAATAGATAATAAATGAAAACTATAAGGGAAAAGGGGATCAGGGAATAGCAGAAGAAAAAACTGTATATATAAGACAGGGGAAGGGAAAAGTGGATGTTGCTTGTAATTTTGGTCATTTTATTTCCCTGTGGGAGATTAAATTCTATAGCAGTAAGAAAACAGCACAAAACAAATGTTTCCAGCTAGCAAAAGGACTAGCAGAGAATAAGCCAAAGTGAACTGCTCTCACTGATTGTATCACCAGAGCTCAACTTTTCAGAGGACACATCCTCCTCAAATATCCGTCCAGGATTTGGACTCTTGATTACAAACTCCCTGTCCCAGCTCAGGCACTCTGAAGCTAGTCTAACATATGTTCCTACCTGCTTCTGGGACACGCTCAAAAGGACTTTCCAAGTATCACCTCCTCTCTTACCCAGTCTTCACCTCTTCCTTCCCCACCCCCCATGCCATTTCTGCTTCTAGTGTGGGTGGTTCCAGGAGAAAGTTGACATAAACAGGTTTCCTCTGGACTTGACACAGCAGAACCAAAAAGGAAATAATGTTGGCAGCTTTCCTTCTGAGACCAGTTTCTTACTGACGAGCTCCAACAGTCTGGCAGTTGGGAAATCAGAGTCCCTTGCAGAGCAAGGAACATTCACAGAACCTCCCAGTCTCCCTGTTTTGCCTTTTGCCCTAGTTATCAGAGCTGCTCTAGGACAGCAAACCAGAAAGTTCTCCTTGTTCTGTCTGGAAAGACCAAGACAGTTTGTTAGAATTGGCTTCATTTCTTCAGTTTTCTACCCCAACCTGACATAAGACTCTGGAAGGAAGAAGACAATTTGTAAATTTGCTTTAGTTTGATCTTTGTGACTAACCAAGAAAGAATTATTGGCTTTACTTTTGCTCCATTCCCTATTGCTAACAGTCTCCCTTGGCACTGAGTTAAACCAATGCTATAAGTTCAAGGTTAATTTGAATCAGGAGAAAGATGAAGATGTGAAAATATAAATATATATGTATTCTGGTTCTCACATATGTGAAAAAATATATATTTACATATATACATATATGTGAATATTTATGTGTGTATATCTTTTATTCTGATTCTCACATATTTTAGAAGAATGATAGAGCGATTTATGAAAGTTGGCTAATTTTTTCAAGCATCACTCGTTTTATTCATCACTGTATAAAGATAATGATAGCGACCTCTCTCTCTCTCTCTTTCTCCCTCTTCTTTTTCTCCACTCCTCTTAACGATGAGCCCAATGCAATAGTTGCAAGTATAAGAGCAAAAGGTGCAAAAGAAAAATGAAGACAAGAAGCAAGTTTACAAGCAGACTGGGCTAGGGAAAACTGGAGCTATTTGGATAAGAGTTTGAAGTTTTGTTTTAAAACTACAAGGAATAGCGATATATTTAGTATGAGATGAGATCAAACATTTATTTCACAAGAGCAACTGTAGGAACTCTAGCACAATGGGACACTTACTAGCTGAAATGTCCCAATCAATACAAATATTTTAAATTTTACCAAAAACAGTACAACATATATTTAATATATATTTTTTCCTTGAGGTGACAGTAAATTAAGGTAACCACAAAAGCCAACATAAAGTAAAAGTAAGAAACCTAAGACATAAGCAAGAACCAAACTGAGCATTGTCTGAGGGCAGCTCCAGATCCCTGCTGGCATCGAGTTTCTGTTTTCTTTTCTTTTTCTTTAAAAAGATTTATTGTTTGTGGGCCCTCCCTGGTGGTACAGTAGGTTAAAGCACAGCACTGAGAAGCTAAAGCCACTTCCGCATGAGTTCGATTCCCGCCTGCCCCGGAGGTG
>NW_004567104.1:48823744-48830271 GCF_000260355.1 Condylura cristata | reverse complement strand
AGTGAGTTTCTTTCCATTGTGGCCAGGAAAGTGTTGTGACAGAAAAGCATTGTGGCCCAGGACTGTCCTTCACCCAGCAGCTCCACTCATGGCAGGGCTTGCTATTTCTAAGTTTTACATAAAACAGATGATGCGGCCTCCCTGGTGGCGCAGCAGGTTAAAGCACAGCACTGAGAAGCTAAAGCCACTTCTGCATGAGTTCAACCCTGCCTGCCCCGGAGGTGACCACATGGCGCGGCAGACCTCTCCTGACCCGCCTGCTGCTCCCCTCAGCCGTGTACTTTGTCGATCGGCCTGTTCTGCTCCCCACTCTGTCTCTGGTGAAGCCTTTTGCCACCCCTGAGCCTCTGGCCTGTACCCCAGTTCTGTATGCACAAATAAATAAATCTTAAAAAAAAAAAGATTTATTGTTTGCATACAAGAGTGGGCATATAAGCGAGAGGCGCTTGTGGTAAGGGAGAGGGGCAGGGGGAGAGGCTTCACCAGATAGAGTGGGGAGCAGAACAGGCAGGTCACTGAAATAACTGCTATGGGGAGCAGCGGTGAGACAGGAGCGGTCTGCTGTGCCATGTAGGTCACCTCCCTGACCAGCCTGGGATTGAACTCAAGCTGCAGTAGCTGCCAATAGCTTAATAGTGCAGTCTTTAACCCCTGTGCTACCAGGGAGGCCCCAGTTTCTGTTTTCATGACTGCTCAACACTGTGATGGAAGTAAAGCTCAGAGATCACCAAGCTCAGGAGTCTAGTAATATCACTCCCTGCACAGCTGGGACTCATGGTAGGCACACAATGGTCCTTCAAAGTTATCCATGTCTTAATCCCCTAAAGCTATAAATCTGTTATTACATGGCAAGGGGAAACTAAGGCACTGGATTGAATTAAAGCTGATAATTAGCTGATTTGAAGATAAACAGATTTCTTAGATTGTCCAGATTCAATATTATCACAAAAGATAATTTTTATTTCTTGTTAGTAAAATTATTTATGCAGTTATTTTAATATAAATTTATTTTTAATTGAGGTAACAGTTAGGATCCCCCCATCAGGTATCACCCCTCATGTAGTACACCCATCACCAAATCACCCATAACCCACCACCCTAGTCCACTGTGCTTCCTTCCCTCTTTGTTCTTATTCTTCCCACCCCCTCAGTGCTATAGCAGCTTTCAGGGGTTAGTTTTTAAAACGTATTTTTTTTAAAGATTTATTTATTTATGCATACAGAACTGGGGTACAGGCCAGAGGTGCAGGGGCGGCGAGAGGCTTCACCAGAGACAGAGTGGGGAGCAGAACAGGCAGATGGACGAAGTACACTGCTGAGGGGAGCAGCGGGTGGGTCAGGAGAGGTCTGCCACGCCATGTGGATCACCTCCCGGGCAGGCGGGCATCGAACTCATGCGGAAGTGGCTTTAGCTTCTCAGTGCTGTGCTTTAACCCACTGCGCCACCAGGGAGGGCCTCAGGGGTTAGTTTTTAAGCTTCTCTTTCACTGTCCCAGTTTGGTCTTTGTATTCCCCACATTAACAGTATTTATCTTTTTCCTTCTTACTCCTTTCACTTAGCATTATCCCTCCCCGCTCCATCCTTGTTGTCATAAATAGCATGAGTTTTGAGTTTATCTTTTTTGATCACTGAGGAATATTCCATGGTGTTTCTATACCTTGTCTTCTTGCTCCACTTATCTGTTTTTGGGCATTTGATTTGTTTCCATAATTTGCCTATTGTAAATAGCACTGCAGTAAACATGGGCGTACATGTCTCCTTTTGAGTTAGTATTTTGTAATTTTGGGGGGGTACCCAGTGGAATTATTGGGTTATATGACAGATTATTTTTAATCTTTTGAGACACCTCTGTGCTACTTTCCATAAGGGCTGACCTTGTCCAAATTCCCACCCACATTACAGAAGCCCCCCTCCCCCCCATCCCCTTTTCCACATCCTCACCAGCATTTGTCGCTTCTAGTCTTTTCAATATGGGCTTTCTCTCAGGTGTGATTTTGATTTGCATTTGCCTGATGATAAATTATGATGAACATATTTTCATGTGCCTGTTTGTCATCTCTATATCTTTGGAGAAGTGTTTATTTCGTTCTAACCATTTTCTGATTGGGTTATTAGTTTTCTTTTTTGTTGAGTTGAATGATTTCTTGGTAATTTGGTATCAGTTCCATGAGGGTTTTTTAAAGGTACAAGAGGGAGGCAGTTCTGAGTAAAAGAAAGATTTGACTTTGCCGCTAACTTTAAAGATGGAAAAAGGACCAGGAGCTAAGGAATGAATGTGACCTAAGGTTAGAAAAGTCAAGAAAATAATTTCCCATATACAGCTTCCAGTTCTACTGACACTTTTCATTGAGACTTATTTCAGAGTTCTGACTTCCAGTGTGGTAAGCAAATAAATGTGAATGCTTTTTAGCCACAAGGTTAGTGATAATTGTTATCTGCAATAGGATAATATATTTCCAGAACATTTTCAATCAATTTATGGCTATGGTGATAATATAATAATCTATAATAAATGTTGAGATGAAACACTCCCAAACATAGTTAGCCCATCTCAGGAGCTCAACAAACAGAAACTCTTACTTATTAAATTGGATTTAATAAAATAAAAAGTATCATCTGCCTGCTGGGAAAGGCAAGGCAAGGTTCATTAACAATTATATCTACTGAAAAAGGAAGGGCTGAGTCACTATGAGTCTGAAGCATAAAAATAACTTCAGCTAATCTACAAAACTCAGACTCTCATAAATAGAAATAGATGCCCTTGTTAGCAATCAGGGTCTTCTTTATCTCTTAGATGCTTTGATCTTTTGCTCCAAATGAAGTGCTTTTGTAAGTGAAATGAAGTTTTTCAAAAATCTTTGGCAATGAAAACATGAATTATGAGCGCTATTATACACATAGGAAATGCAACATACCATCTAACTTCACAGAGTGAAAGAGTTCTATACACCTCTGTCTCTTTTTCTAAAGTGCAATGGTCTTATCACAAGAGATATGTTCTCATCTTCTTTTAATTCCATTGAGATTTAATATAACAATAATGATGTTATAGTTTAATATTTCTCTTTCAGAGCTTAAGAATGTCTATACTCCGTATTTCACAACACTGTCTTAAAGAAAAGATTTTGTGGTGGGTGGCTTAATCACTTCAAGACATTTGAAGGAAAGCCAGTTATTTGGTCCAATGTAAGTAGGTTTAAAGGGACTGAATATTGGGGAGGAAGAAGCTGAAGACAACAATGTAACCAGAAAACATCAGCTTCATTCAGTGCTATGAGACAGCAAACTCTACTCCCCTCTGATGTCTATACCCTTAGCCTCTGCCCTTTACTGAACAATCCTCAACTAATACTGAGCTGGCAACCCTGTATCCTCCTGTAGCTCCTCCCTATCTGAAAGTATCTTCTCTCTCATCATCCTCATTTTCCATCAAAATTCAACTGATATGATGCTCTAGTTCCCATGCTTCCACTAGCAATTCTTACTGGAAAGGAGCTCAAAAACTGGTATATATGTAAATGTTTATGCAAATGATTATGGGCTTTTACTTCTACAGAAGAAGTCTGCCTGGACCCATCCCACCTACCCATCCACCCAGGGGTATCTGCTCTGTCACTGATGAAACTTTCTGGAATTTATGCTGAAAGGTGGCAATGGACCCAAGAGATAGGATGAGAAAAAGTATAAGTTAATCTTCAAAGTAAAGAGGTAAGAAAATTTTGGAAATTTGGAACAAATGAAAGGTACTGGTGTAATATCTGTTTAAGATAATTGCAGAAGAAGAAAAAAAAGATTAAAGAGTAGTAGCTAGGAATGATGGTGGTGAAGAATCTACTTTAATAGATTTTTTAAAATAGAAAAATTAAAACATAACTTCATTTTTATTCCTTATGGATATTTGGCCTGGGCTTCTATGAATAAGACTTTATATTGAATTTAGGGTCAGGGATTGAAAAGTTGACACAATGAATTCATAACTCTTATGATTTCCCTCACTTTAGCACTGAAATGTTCACATCCCAGGGACTCCTTCACTCTCTGTCAAACTGGGCTGGTTGATTACTTTAAATTGTTCGTGACTAATAATGGCCTCATGTGTTATGTTTCCTGAGGGAACAGTTAACTCTCATTTTTTCTTAGAATGGTTGCTGAGGATGAAGAGAAAACTGATGACATTTGCCCTTCAGTGGTAACCATAGAGATAGTAACTTTACTCTAGCTGAAAGAGCAACACTTATAGTCCCTCATCCTTATCAATCTTTTGTTTACCCACTAGGGCTTTCTGGGCTCCCATTCAAGAATTTTCTTTCTTAGCCTGCTGAAGAACCAACTATTCCTTTATGCCAGGATTCCTGAGGAAACTGGAGATGCAAAGATAAACATGCAACACCAACGGTACAGAAACATCATTTTTACTTAAGAGGAGCAGTGAACCCTAGAAGCACCATAGAGGCACAGAGGAGGGATTCATTCTGCTTCAAGAAGGCATCACAGACTAGGTAAAATTCTACCTGGGTCTTCAAAACAGGAGTGAATAACCCACCAGAGGAGGTAAGTTTAGGACAGCCCACGCCAGGCAGCAGTAAGTGCAAATCAGGGAGGATTTAAAAGGTTTTAAACAGCTCATCTTTTCAGAAAGCAGACTTCATTAAAAAAAAAAAAAAAAAAAAAAGATGACGATGAAAAAACACGGCCCTCACTGGTGGTACAATGGGTTAAAGCACAGCACTATGAAGCAATCGACTCCTGACCATGGAGATGACCACATGCGAGGCAGATCTCTCCTGACCAGACCGCTGCACCCCCAGCAGTTTGTTTCAGTACACCTGCCTGTCCTGCTCCCCACTCTGTCTTTGGTGAACCCTCTCACCCTCAGCGCCTCTGGCCTATACTTATGTATGTATATGGATACATAAATAAGTAAAAGAAAAAAGAAATAAATCAAAGAAAATGTGTTAGATAGCAGTGACAACACCTTTCTTTTACATATTTTTTTTGTTTTTAAGATTTATTTATTTATGCATTCAGAGCTGGGGTACAAGTCAGAATTGAAGGGGTGGTGAGAGGACTCACCAGAGACAGAGCAGGGAGCAGAATAGGCAGATCTATGAAGTACACTGCTGAGGGGAGCAGCGGGCAGGTCAGGAGTGGTCTGCTGCACCACATGGGTCACCTCCCTGCGGGAGATCAACTCGCACTGCGGCGGTTGCAGCGAGCTGGTAGTGCTGCGTCCTGACCCATTGAGAGGGCCGATTACACCTTTCTTTTAAAGACTCTCATTTTGCCAGACATGTTGGTTGGAGCTCTACCACACTGTTCAAATTCTTCCCAGACTGTCACTATCTGCTTCCTATAGGTGAAGAGCTCTTGATTCAGAGAGGATAAACAATTTGCCCTAATAAACTGCACCGAATATACTGCTGTGTTGGCATTTAAACTCCAACAGCCTTGTTTATATATTTTCCAGAACCCACATTGTCGCCTAGGCATTTCCAGAATCTCAACGTGGGAACCCTGGCAATCATTAAATCTGTCTGTGTAGGGAGCTCACTAAGAGAGGCTATGTCAGAATGTGACTCTAGGAGGTAAATGTTTAGTGAATATGATGTGACCTTATTGCCAGGGAGTGTTTTAGAGCATGGAGGGAAATGTTGAACAGAGATATTCTTCTATATGAAGTTTATCTCACTTTACATGGAATATATTCTGGAGTATATACATATAGAATGGCAGAAACAAGGGGCTCAAATGTTCATTTAGTGAACAGAACCATTCTATTGGATGTGTTTTCTGGGCTTAGTACACTTCATAATGTTATGTACTCTCCAGAAATGAAGTCTCTTAGTTTAATATAATTCAAGTGATATCTGGGGGGGGGTCTGATCTCTGGTTTGATGAATATAGGTTCTCACAGAAATTACTTAGTTATTCAGCATCTATTTTCTAAAAGAGAGAAGGCATTTTTCTCCAGAATCCAACCTACAGTAGCCCAATAGAAACTAACCTAGAGACTGACCCCAAAGCTCATGAGCTTCTTAACTTTTGTCCTTCAATGTGTCTAAAGGGCAGGACATGTTGTGTGACTGGCTACTTCTTAAATATGAACCAGCTGCAAACTCTTTTTTTTAAATAATATAATAATTTGTTTTTACATCATTTTGTGCATTTTCCATCTCAGTTGCAACTCCCGTGGGCTTCCCATCACCAAATCACCCGTGTGCCATCACCATAGTCCAGTGCATTTCCCTTTCCCCACTGTTTTTGATCCCATTCCCCACTCCACCCCCACAAAATGTCTCTGGTGTATAGCTGTTCATCATTATCATTATTTCCTCGCCTGGTCTGTTAAATTCCTGCTATGAGAGAAACCATTTGGTATTTTTCCTTTTCCTTCTGGCTTATTTCACTAAGCATGATCTTTTCCAGCTCCATCCATGTTGCTGCAAAAGACATGTGTTTATTTTTTATTTTTTGGTTTCTGAGTAATATTCCATTGTGTATAGGTACCATATCTTTTTTTTTTTTT
>NW_004567104.1:48697103-48823204 GCF_000260355.1 Condylura cristata | reverse complement strand
GGACAGAGTGGGGAGCAGAACAGGCAGATCCACGAAATACACTGCTGAGGGGAGCAGCAGGCGGGTCAGGAGAGGTCTGCTGCGCCATGTGGTCACCTCCAGGGCAGGCGGGCATCGAACTCATGCAGAAGTGGCTTTTTAGCTTCTTAGTGCAGTGCTTTAACCCGCTGCGCCACCAGGGAGGGCCCCAGGCATCCATTTTTGGGCATTTGGGCTGTTTCCATGTCTTTCCAATTGTAAATAAAGCAGCAATAAACATGGGGGCACCAACTGCAAACTCTTAAACAGAAAATTTGAAGTCCATTCCCCTTCTAACTATAATTTTGGGGACCTAGTTTGTTACTCAACCACAACTGTAGAAGGAAGTTGCAGCTTACAAGACATCAGTACAAAAAAAAAAAAAATTCCCATCATCTCATATATTTAGAGATGGCTGAAAACTAGAAAGGCAGGCAGTATCTCAGATATCTATGAGTAACACTGACCCAAGTGAACCATTTTTCAAAAAGTATTTCCATATGGGTGATTTTGTTTGGCTGAATGTTGATTTGTGACTAGTTAGCTTAGGATGGGGTGAACAGTTTTACAGTTTAGGCGGGGTGATTTTGATACCACTGCTTTCCTCCCTCCTCAGGTTTATCCAACCAGTTCATTGAAGAAATGTTACTGGCAGCAATTTTCAGGCCCAGTGGACTGACTGATCTGGCCCAAATTCTGCCCCCCTCTAACTTTTTTTTTTAAGATTATTTATTTTTGCATACAGAACTGGGGTATAGGCTAGAGGTACAGGGGCTGCAAGAGGCTTCACCAGAGACAGAGTGGGGAGCAAAACAGGCAGATTGACAAAGTACACTCCTGAAGGGAGCAGCAGGTGAGACAGGAGAGGTCTGCTGGGCCATGTGAATCCTGCTGCGGCCATCTTGCAGTGCTGAATCCTAATCCCTTGAGCTACCAGGGAGGGCCAGCCCTCTCTAACTTTAATCTTCACAGGGTTTTTTTTTTAAGAAAATGTCTTTTGAGTCAGCCAAGAACTAGGCTGGGGTCTTAAGGAGGAAAAGACCTTAAACAATTTACATCTGAAAAGAGGATGTTAAAAAAAAAAAAGACAGAATGACAACCAAGAGGCAAAGTCAACAATTTCCTACAAACCCTGACAACTTCGTTCCTTGTCCTTTGTCCTCATGGAAACTGCCCTGAATGCAGCTGTTTCAACCCCCTGCCTATTCCAACAGCAGCCATCTTGCTACTGTCATTTCCCAATAAAGTAAGATTCTGAGATATGTTACCTGATTCTAGGACAAGTTGGTCAGTTCTTTGCTCAAGTCTGTTAACTCTAAATAGATGATGCTTCAAAAATACCTCCCCTGCCCCATTAAATCTTTATATTAATAGTGAGGAAACCATATCATTTCAAAGGTGAGGAAAATGACTTACATCATATGTACAAGTTATTTTTTTCTGACTCCAGCCTTTCCCTAAACCAAAAGTTTCCAAAATATCTTCCCATCAGTAGAGAGCTGGTTAAAAGAAGGCTTCAAAGGCAGCCAACTAAGAGATTCTGGTTGAGAAAAATGTGGAGTAGAGCCCAGCAATCTGTTGCCTCTGATGAAGGCAGGATTTAGACCTTCATAGTGCCACTTTATCACTTTATCTCCTTCTTTCCCCCCTCTTCACAAGTCTCATTTCTAATTAATCACTACTTCCTCTGGGTTCTCAGGGCATTCTGTTCTCATGGCTAGAACAGCAGGAACCAAGTGTTAAAAATAGTTGGTTTTATGTCCATTTGCCTATTGACAGTTGTAGTGGTGGAATGGTGGGGAGTGTTGCTAGTTGAAGCCAGAATCTTGTTTCTTTTTGACTTCCTCTTTTTGATCTCCTTCCACTGTTCTATACATAGCCTGGTCCTTATTATTAACTAGACCTCAACTTAAAGTTCCCTTCTGGAGAAGTCTTTTCTGATGACAATAAGAATTAATTCAGGGGCCTCCCTGATGGCACTAGACTATCAAGCTGTCACCAGCCACTGTGGCATAAGTTCTGCCTGAGGTCCATCCTGAGCCAGGGAGGTGACCCACATGACCCAGTTTTTATGTCTCGCCCACTGGTACCCTCAGCAGTGTATTTCAGTCGATCTGCCTGTTCTGCTCCCCACTCTGTGTCTGGTGGATCCTCTCACCCCCATACGTCTGGCCTAGACCCCATATTTGTATGCATAAATAAATAAAATAAATCTTAACAAAAGAATTAATTAAGAAGACCGCTCACTTACTGTCATATCATCCTATTTCATCACGCAACATAAAGTACAGAACTTGAACATTACGTGCTCAGTTAGAATTGGACTGCCCAAAGATAGAATAAGAACATTTTTAGGGCACCAGAAAAACTGGGACACTAGCCATTTTAAAATAAGTTGGCATATAATTATATATTTAAATTACAGAAGATTATCATGTGAAAAAAATCAGGATCTTGCTATCTTTGCACTTATATTATGGCCAAGTATTATCTTTTGCATTGAATTACATTCTAGAAGTGGGATCTATAACATTTTGAGGGTTGAGTCTCAAAGTTTTACTCTGTTTTTGGACATTGTTAGCCCAAAACATTTTGGAAATGAATTGGGTGCGTATTATTACTCTGTCCCACATTGGGAGGGTTAAAAAAAGAAAGAAAATGAACTGATAATTCTTTAAAAAGTTCTTGCTAAACTTCAAAATTTTTATTAGTTAAATAGATTAAGACATTGACTATTAGATGAGCCCCAAAGAGTTTGCCCTCTGTGTGCAAAATACCTCTGGAACATTATAGAATTATAGAATTTATTCTCCAGGGGTTTGGTTTAGACAAGACTCTGACCATACTGAAGCCCACTTCATTTTTCTTACCTATTAAGCATGGATACTGAATTAGATAACTTGTAAACTCTAAAAAACCCTAAAAACTAAACAGTTCTATAAACTGCAGGTATACTGTGATCTTGAAGATGTGAAAACCTGTGTGACTAAACTTTTTACTGACATTTCTCTTCCTCTAGTTAAAGTAAGTCTGGTGGGGCCCTCCCTGGTGGCACAACTGGTTAAAGCAGCCGCTTCAGCACAAGTTTGATCCCTGGCCAGGGAGTGGCCCCCCATTGGCATGGCAGGCCTCTCCTGACCCACTTGCTGCTCCTGTCAGCAGTGCACTTCATTGATCTGCCTATTCTGCTCCCTACTCTGTCTCTGGTAATCCTCTCACCATCCCTCTGCACCTTTGGCTTGCACCCCAGTTCTGTATGCATACATAAATACATTTTTTAAAAATAAAAGTAAGTCGGCCCTCCCTGGTGGCGCAGCGGGTTAAAGCACAGCACTGAGAATCTGAAGCCAACTCCACATGAGTTCGATTCCCGCCTGCCCCGGAGGTGACCACATGGCGTGGCAGACCTCTCCTGACCCGCCCGCTGCTCCCCTCAGCAGTGTACTTCATCGATCTGCCTGTTCTGCTCCGCACTCTGTCTATGGTGAAACCTCTCGCCGCCCCTGAGCCTCTGGCCTGTACCCCAGTTCTATATGCACAAATAAATAAATCTTTAAAAAAAAAAAAATAAATAAATAAAAAAAATAAAAGTAAGTCTTCTTTCTAGCAAAACTTATACTCCTCAAAGCCCTGATTGTTATTCTGCAGATCTGAACTTGTTTCAGATTAGATTTACTAGTCTTTGATTTCATGTATGACTTAGGATAAGCTTAGAAAGGTACAGGGCCCATATCTACAATGACTACCTTGGCGTACCAACCATCATCTCTCGCCTCTGCTCCACAGTAGTCTGCCAACTGGTCTTCTGCTTCCACTTTTGCTTCATTATAATTCTTTGCCACATAGGCCAAAGAATGATCTTTTACAAACATCAGATTGAAGCAGGAAGTTGCTAAATCTGCTTCTTGGAGTCTGCTGTTTACATTTTGCTGCTTGCTGGAGCAGAAAGTTCCTGCAGTGTGCCGTTTGCCCACAGTAGAAGCCACAGCTACCTTGATCCCCTTCCCAAACAATAAAGAAAGTCTATGATAGATGTGGTGACAAGCTTCCACATCTAAACTGTATAAAATCATGCCATTCCTGCTATTTGGGGGCTCAGTCTTTTGGGACCTTTCCACTGAGCCCTCCAGTGTGACAAATAAGTCTCTCTCCACCTCTCTGAATGCTGCCTGATTTCCTGGGAAATTGCTGTTAGAAGATAATGTCACTTCTTGTTTAAAATCTTTTAGTTTCTTCCTTTCACATTTAGAACAAAACATTTAGTCTCCCTGGTGGCACAAGGGGTTCTGAGCACTATCAAGCTATTGGCAGCCACTGCAGTACAAGTTCCCCAGTGTATTTTGGTGTATCCAGCAGTATATTTCAGTAGATCTGCTTGTTCTGCTTCCCACTCTGTCTCTGGTGAGTCCTCTCAGTCCTGCACCTCTGGCCTGTCCCCAGTTTTTATATGGATAAGTAAGTAAAATAAAAATCATTACACAAAAAAGAGAGATACTGCTTCAAAATGATCTACAATACCAATATGTTTCAACAACATTCACAGCATATCATGCCAGCCACTGACACATGAGTTCTGCCTGAGTTCCATCCCCGAGTTCAACTGCTGGCCAGGGAGCTGACATACATGGTGCAACAGACACCTCCTATCTCCCCGCTGCTCCCCTCAGCAGTGTATTTCAGTAGATTTGCCTGTTCTGCTCCCCGCTCTGTCTCTGGTGAGTCCTCTCACCCCCTGCACCTCTGTCCTACACCCCAACTCTTGTATGCATAAATAATTCTTTAAAATATATAGGGAAAAAAAATTTACCCTTGCCTTCCAGGAACTGTATGATGATGATGTAGCTCTTACCATCTTTCTGACTTCTTGCCTGCTACTCACCTGCTCAGATACTATATTCCAGCTAGACCAACTGGCTGGTCTTCCTTGCATGTGCCATTCTCATTCCCACCTGGAATGTTTGCAAAAGCTATTCCCTCAGCCTAGATTGCTCTGTACAGCAGTTCCAAAAGTTGTGCTTATATATATTTTTAAAGATTTATTTATTTATGTTTACAGAACTGGGGTATAGGCCAGAGGTGTGGTGGGTGAGAGGATTCACTAGAGACTGAGTGGGGAACAGAACAGGCAGACTGACTAAAGACACTGTTGAGGGGAGCAGCAGGTGGGTCAGGAGAGGTCTGCCACACCATGTGGGTCAGCTTCCTGGCTGGGGATTGAACTCGTGCTTTAGTGGCTTCCGAGAGCTTCATAATGTGGTGCTTTAACCAGTTGTGTCACCAGGCAGAGCCCAGTTGTGCTTATTTTAAAAAATACACCCAGGATTTGTTTTGGTAAGGCATGGGGATGACTGCCATAAAGTAAGCATTTTTTATACTTCTAGATACTTACAACCAGAGGGTCCAGCATGTCATACAGAACCACTTGGCACAGCCACCAAGGTTAGTGTAAAGGTGGAGGAAATAAGAGGAACATGTGACAAGAGACATTACTGTGGTTTCCATGGAAAGGAACAGACAAAACAAAACATGTGTAGGATAGACTATTTGAATAATTTCAGTGGAATCTGTTGTTTACAGACTATCCCAAATTGCCTGGTGTCTGTTTCTGGGATGATAAAGGCAGGAGAACACTGGCTAAGAGTATAAGAATTAGGTGGAGGAATTGGGGTGGGCTCCTGGGCTCTGGGTTGGTTAGATTAGGAATGGTGTCCCCCTCTAGTTCCAGTTATCAGCTAACGCTAGGAAGTGCAGTCCTTCCAGTAAGAATTCTGCTCCTAATTGCCAGGGGGGAGGGTGAGTAGCTCCACCCCACAAGCAGTACTTGACACCAGTGGATGTCCTTTCATTCAATTAATTGCTAGCATTATCTACTGGAGTTTCTTGGGCTCAATTAATTTGTTAGGATATAATTCAGAACAGCCAGAGGAAAGAGATGCTCAGAGCGAAGTGGGGGGAAAGAACACAGAACTTCCATGCTTTATCCAAGAGTGCCATTCCTCCCACATCTCTACCTCTTCCCCAGCCTGGAAGCTCTCTGTACCTAGTGCATTTGGATTTTGGTGGAGATTTTATCATATAGGCATGGTTAATTAAATCAGTGGCCATAGGTGCAGGGGTTGGGCTTGGAACTAAAAGGTTCAACCCTTGAATTTTAAGGTTGGTTCCTATGGCAACCAGCACTCCCTACTTTGAAAAACCCACCTCATTAACATAAAAAAGACACCCTGTCACTCTAATCACCTAAGCAAGTCCAAGAGTTTAGGAACTTTCTGTGGCAGAATGTGGGATAAAGATCAAATACAGGTGCCTCCCTGGTGGCCTAAGGATTTTGTCTCAACGCTATCACTAATAGGGTTGAATTGAACCCACATGGAGCAGCGGACTCTGTCTGTCTGGATGCTTCCCCTCAGCAGTGCATTTCAATAAATCCTCCTGTTTTGCTCCCCACTTTATCTCTGGTGAATCTGTAACAGGGTGGTCCCTAGGAAAAGGGAAGTTCCAGGTTCCCTGCCCCACCCAGAAGGAGGGTGGAGCAGAGCAGAGAAAAAGGAGAGAAGAGAAGGAGGGAAGAAGAGAAAAGAAGGAAGATGGATGGAGAACAAGAAGGAGACCTAAGGAAGCCACATGGAGCAGCAGGCATTTGATGAAGAAACTGTGCTTGTTTCCTGATCCAGGGCTGATTAAAGCAGATGTGGGTGAGACACCTGTAGGGAGGTGACTATGGCAGTGTTTATCTTGATTTTGATTTTGCTCTTTTCCTCTCAGATTTGTCTAGCCATTTCTGACCCTTTTCCATGGGTCCCGGCCAGAAGGTGCTTTAGTCCTGTGGCGGCTTTCAGGCCTTCCTTTGGGCCAACCCCTTTTGGGTTGACTTTTGCCCACGAGGGGATGGGTAACTTCAGGTGTTTGATTTAGAAATTATATTCTTTGTGTTGCGTATTGTATATTTACTGTATTAAAGTCCCTTTTAATTAAAGTTTTATATGTTTTGTTTTGATGTGGTGGATGGCACAACCCACTTAGAGCAGGCAGGTTTGGGGGTTCAGGGGTGCCCCTCTCTCCTTGTCCTGTAGCAGATTTGGTGTCCTATAACAAATCCCCTCACCCTCACCCCTGCACCCCTGCACCCCTGCACCTCTGGCCTATACCCCAGTTCTTCTAAGCAAAACAAAGTCCCCAAGTTGTTCAATTTCCTTAAAAATAAAAAAGATCAAGCATTTATTTCTTATTATAAATTACAATATTCCATTGGTTAGCAAGGATATAGAAAGCAAGAAAATATAGTTTATACAGTATAGTCCGGTAACCTCCAGAAAGATCATGGAAACAGCTATAGGACCTCATACTAGAAGAGGGCCCAATAAAAAAATGCACCACTTGTTACAGGGTGGCCCCCAGGAAAAGAGAAGTTTCCAGGTTCCCCACCCCACCCAAAGGAGGTGGAGCTGAGCAGAGAGAAGAATCTGAGAAGAGACTGAAGAAGAGGAAGCAGGCTGGAGAGCCAGAAAGTGACCTGATGGAGGCTCATGGAGCAGAGACATGTGAAGAAACAGCTCTTGTTTCTTGGCCCTGGACTGGTTGAAAGAGATGTGGGTCAGAGACCCATGGGAAGGTTAGTAATGGCAGTTTTTATCTTGATTTTGCTCTTTTCCTCCCAGACTTGTCTGGCCACTTCTGATTCTTTTCTATAGATCCCCGCATGAAGGTGCTTTAGACTTGCTTTGGGCCATCCCCAGTTGGGTAGACTTTTACCCGCAAGGGGATGAGTAACTTTGGGTGCCTAATTTGGAAACTAGATTCTTTGTCTTTTCTGTATTGCACATTAATTGTATTAAAGTTTCTTTCCATTAAGGGTCTTATGTGTTTTGTCTTGATGCAGCAGATGACAGATAGCAGCAGATTAAGAACAGGCAAGTTTGCGGGTTCTGGGGTGCCCTTCTCCTTGCCCTGTAACACACACTTGTCTTTTTCCATGGTTTCAGACATTTTAATTCTATTTTTACTTGACAGTCTTCCCTAGACTTGGGGATGACAAATCAAATTATCTTGCTCTGCCCAGGTTTTAAAGTAATTTTTCCTGTACATGTACTGTTCTTTATTAATATTCTCAGTAAGATTGCACCTACTCCTTTTAGATATAAATGTAGATATAGGTCCTGTAAACTTTAAAGATAGGCAGGATCTCCCTGGTGGCACAGGGGTTAAGTCTCAGCACTATCAAGCTATTACCAGATGGCATTGTTACAGGGCAAGGAGAGAGGGGCACCACTGAACCCCCAAACCTGCTTGCTCTAAATAGGTTCTGCCATCTGCTGCATCAAGACAAAACATAAAAGACTTTAATGAAAAGGAACTTTAATAAAGTGAGTATACAATACGGAAGACAAAGAATATAATTTCTAAATCAAACACCTAAGTTACCCATGCCCTCGTGGGCAAAACTGCACAAAAGTCCAAAGCAAGGTCTGAAAGCCCCACTAAAGCACCTTCTGGCCGGGAACCATAGAAAAGGGTCAGAAATGGCCAGACAAGTCTGTGAGGAAAAGAGTAAAATCAAAATCAAGATAAACACTGCCATAGTCAACCTCCCCACGGGTCTCTCACCCACATCTCTTTCAATTAGTCCAGGGCCAAGAAATAAGCACGGTTTCTTCATCACATGCTTGCTGCTCCATGTGGCTTCCTCAGGTCTCCTTCTGGCTTTCCAACCTGCTGCCTTCTTCTTCAGCTTCCTTCTCTTTCTCTGCTTTTTCTCTTCTCAGCCCCACCCTCCTTCTGGGAACCTGAACTTCCCATTTTCCTGGGGACCACCCTGTTACAGTATGAGTTCAACCCCAGCCAAGGAGGTGACCCAGAGAGCACAGAAGACCCAGATCCACCTTTCTGTTCCCCACTCTATCTCTGGTGAATCCTCTCATCCCCCGCACCTATGGCACGGACCCCAGTTCTTATATGCTTAAATAAATAAAAACAAATCTTAAAAAAATATTAAAGAGAAGCAGCATGGCATTTTACCTCTGGGAAGCTGTTACTTTCCAGAACTTAAATTGAGTCAGCAAAGTATCTCATCATATCCTGATCATTGCCTGATTCAAAGTGAGGATGAGATGAAAGGGAAATAAGAAAAACAAAACAAAACAAACAAACAAACAAAAAAACAAAAAACAGGGTAGTGAGAGCTTGTGAAAAATCTAAATGTATTTTGGAATATATGGTCCAAAGAAGACATTTAACAGAAATGACAGGACAGTTTCTACTTCGCAGAAGGGAAGAAAATTTGTTAAATAACACTTTGCTGTCATTTCCTTCTTTATTGTCATCAACACATTTTCCTGACAATCTCTTCTTTGAATTTTGGTAAAACAAATGAGTCAGCTCATTAATATAGAGTGAGAGTTTAGTATAATATTTAAAATATGTTTATATCAGAGACTATTAAAGTCATAGAAATTGTAGGAATTAAACAATCCTCATCTAAGCAGAAATTAGTTCTGAAAGATAATTATATAGCTCATATAGGCAACTTATTCCACTATGAGATACCTTGTGATATTAATTATAATGGCTGGGTAGGTACATAGTCTTAATTATATGAAACAAAAGACTGAAGATAAGTAGGGAAAAAATGAACCCAAAATTTGTCTAACAGAATTTCCTACTTGAACTTCAGGTCAGTAATCTTCATTCAAATTTAGGTCTCAAAGTCATTGTTTTGATCTTTCTGAGTGACTGAGGGTTCTAAGCTGCCAGTTGTATATATAGGATGCTTTTTTGTTCTCTAAAAGGGAAAAAAAAGACTGTCTTTAACATTGAGTGTATTTGAGTACATAGATATTGCATAGCATAATAAATTATATTCTTTATGATGATTTCAGAGTTGGAACAGCTTAGCAGTTCATCTACCATATCTAGTTCCAGAACCCTTCTGTCTCCTTGCTCTGCCTTTCTTAGAGGCTAGCTTTGTACTTAGATTTGTCTCTACTGTTTCAAGATGAACATATCTTGGGTATCACATCTTCTACCACAACGTCCAACAGCTGAAAGTAAGAGAAATCTCACTTGTCCCATTTATTTTTTTAGGAGATAAGAAAAACTTTTCCATGCCTTCCTTGGTGGAGCAACAGGTGAAAGCATAGCGCTATGAAGCTATCTATCTGCAGCTGCCTTAGCCCAAGTTCGATCCCCAGCCAGGGAGGTGACCTACATGGCACAGCAGACCTTTCCTGTCTTGATCTGCCTGTTCTGCTCCCTACTCTGTCGCTGGTGAATACTCTCACTTCCTCTGCACCTCTCACCTGTACTCCAGTTCTGTATGCATAAAAAAAAAAAAAAAAAAAACTTTTCCATGGGCAGAAAAGCCAAAAAGACATTACTCCAAAGAGGAAATGCAGACAGCCACAAACATATGAAAAAATGTTCAACATCACTTGTAATAAGGGAGATGCAAATTAAAACCACAATGAGATACTACCTTTGGCCAATGAGAATGGCACATCTTAAAACAACTAGGAACAACAAATTCTGGCGAGGATGTGGAGAAAAAGGAACTCTTCTGCACTGCTGGTGGGAATGCAAACTAGGACAACTACTATGGAAAACTGCTTGGAGATTCTCAAACTGCTAAAAATGGAGCTTCCATATGACATAGCAATTCCACTCCTAGGTATCTACCCAAAAGATTGATTCAAAAAGACACCTGTAGGCCCTCCATGGTGGCACAATGGGTTGAGACGCAGCACTGCAAGCTGGCCCAGCAGCTTCAGTGTGAATTCAATCCCTGCTCTGGAAGTGACCCACATGGCACAGCAGACCTCTCCTGACCCACCCACTGCTCCCCTTCACAGTGTACTTCGTCTATCTGCCTGTTCTGTGCTCCGCTCTGTCTTTGGTGAAGCCTCTTGCGGCTCTGCTTGTATCCCATGTGTATTACAATAGGAATCAACCCAAAAAGATTAAAAAGATGTGGTACATATACACAATGAGATATTACTCAGCGATCAAAAAAGATACATGGATGAAGCTGGAAGGGATCATGCTTAGTGAAATTAGACAGAAAGAAAAAGAAAAATTCCGGATGGTTTCACTTATAGCAGGAGCATAAAGGACCAGGGTGGGGGGAAATAATAATGAACAACTATATACCAGAGACATTTTACTGGGGTGGAGTGGGGAATGGGATAAAACATGGGGGTGGGGAGAGTGCATGGGACTATGGTGATGGCACACAGATGAATTGGTGATGGAAAGTCCACAGGGATTACAAGTGAGAAGGGAAATGGCACAAAATGGTGTAAAAATAAACTATAATAATAATAATAATTAAAAAAACCCCGACTTTCCCAAGGCTCTCCTCACCTATCTCATTGGCAATAACTGTTGCTTTCCCAGCCCCAGGCTAATCCAAGGCTCAACCTTTCCTAAGTGGATGGCCCACTAATTCCTGAAAAAATAAATGGAGTTTTAATGACAATAGTAAAGGAAAAAGTGAGTGTAAGACAGACTGCTCCACGAAGAAGGTAGTTCGTTATTACAATCAGCAGTGCACAGATAAGGGTTTCCTCTAGTTTGCACCACTCTGTTTATCATCTAACAGCTACAACATGCTGATAAATACTATTTGTTTGACATATCTGCTCACCTGCAAGCATCATAAAGCTGTCTATTCATCACTGTATTCTATGATCTTGGCCAATACATGATATATGAAGAATCTTAGAGGGCCCTCCTTGGTGGTGCTATAGGTTAAGACACAGCACTGCAAGCCGGCTGCAGCCACTTCATTACTAGTTCGATCCCTAGCCCTAGAGATGATCCACATGGCGCGGCTGACCCACCCGCTGTTCTGCTCCCCCGCTCTGTCTCTGGTGAATCCTCTTGCTACCCCTGCACATCTGGCCTGCACCCCAGTTCTGTATGCATAAATAAATAAATAAGTCTTAAAAAAAAATCTTAGAATTTGTATTATGTGTGCCTGTTCCCCTTTGTGGGTTCTCAGGGCCGGAATGCCAATGTTAAGAACTCTGTATATCCCATTCTTTTGGATGCCACTCTGCTAGGCAAATAGCGGGTTCTCAATTAACATGTAAATGAATTAAGTCACAATGTACATATCAAATTCTTTTTCCACTATTTACATGATCAATTCACATTCTGACATACTGAAAATAAATAGACATAGACTGGTGCCAAAGGTATTTTTGTTGCATCAAGCTTTGCAAAAATATTTGAAGTTAGTGCATTTAAGTAAAGTTGTACAAGTTATGCTGTAGAGATGAAGGAAAGCTAGATAGCAAAAAGACAGAAAATTATTTTTGAGCTTAACCTGATTTTTTAATATATCTGTTTATATATATATATTTGGCATAGAAGAATAGAGGTGTAGGCCAGAGATATGGGTGGTGAGCAGATTCACCAGAGACACAGTGGGCAGCAGAACAGATCTATTGAAATACACTGCTGAGGGAATCAGCGAAGGAGAAAGGAGAGATCTGTTGTACCATGTGGGTCAGCTCCCTGGCTGGGAATTGAATTCAGGTCATACCAGTGATAGTGTTGAAACTGACTCCTAGACCACCAGGTAAGCCCCAGAATCTGTTCAAATTAAGTATCTATACAACCAGATATTAAGAAATAGATGGTACTGAAAACAACTTGGTGATGACTTTATATTAAATCTTTCACTGCAAAGTTTGCCATGTGCAGAATTTTTTCTAAATAATATTTCCCACAAAGCAGGTGACATCCAGCCCTCCCTGGTGGCGCAGCGGGTTAAAGCACAGCACTGAGAAGATAAATCCACCTGCATGAGTTCGATCCCCGCCTGTCCCGTAGGAGATCCACATGGCGCGGCTGACCTCTCCTGACCCGCCCGCTGCTCCCCTCAGCAGTGTACTTGGTCAGTCTGCCTGCTCTGCTCCCCACTCTGTCTCTAGTGAATCCTCTCACCCTCCACATCTCTGGCCTGTACCCCAGTTCCATATAAGTAAATAAATAAATCTTTAAAAAAAAAAAGTAGGTGACATCCATCTCCAATATTTTATATTCATGCTGAGTTCATGAAAGGATCCCAGTCCTTGGTTTTCTACCTGGATGTGTAAGAGAACCAAATCTATAGCAATTTTGTTTCTTGTTTTAACTGGCTTGAGACAGAGAAGAGTAGATTATAAAAGAATATCAAAGAATAGAACTCTAGTCCATCCCCACAAAATAGGCTGTAAAATTCGTTTAACCATTAAACAAAGTTAAACACCCTTACTTATTGCTGTTTTTATCTGGTCTGTTAATATACTAATTTATATTGTACAGGACTTGAGGAGGCTTTACAACTCCATTTGTTTGCCAAGGAATTCTTTGATTCAGATTAGCAGTTCCCAATAGAACACCATTTGGGAAAGCTTATTTGATCCCAAAGGCAAGTATAATTCATGGAAAAATAACATTTACAAAGGGAGGATCCTGCATCAGTCTTTGCTTTTACTTGTTAGGCCCCTCCCGGGTAAATCTTTATTTTTAAGGACTCTAAGAAGATCATAATTTCCACTACAAAAATATATAGAAATGTTGATGTAATGGCCAATTGAAATTTAGCTTGAAAAATTGTAAAAAGGCAAACTGTCAAAAGGCTATTTTGTCCAAATTCAGAAATGTTTGGCTTAATTGATTTTTCTTCTCTGTAGCCAAAATTTTTTCTGTATGTTATAATTAATTGAGGGATTTCCTAACAAAAGCATTAAATCTCTATTTCTCTGCCAAATGTAGTATGTGCAACAGCTGTGGACCCACCCAGACCTGTTTGAACCTGGTTTTGCTCCCTTTTTTTGTTTCTCTTTATACTCTCAATAATATTTAACTCCTAGGTTTGTTGCTGCTAAATGTGTTAATGAATGCAAAACGTCACTGTAGTGCTCAACAAATGTTACTTTCCTTTTGCTTCACTTGATCTTGGTCTAGTGGTTTTACTCATTTGGGGTCACCATACTCTGCCTTGTGTTGTTAGATGACAGTTAATAAAAGTTTCTTTTTAGGCCCTCCCTGGTGGCGCAGCGGGTTAAAGCGCAACACTAAGAAGCTTAAGCCACTTGTGCATGAGTTCGATTCCCGCCTGCCCAGGAGGAGATCCACATGTCGCGGCAGACCTCTCCTGACCTGCCCGCTGCTCCCCTCGGCAGTGTACTTCGTAGATCTGCCTATTCTGTTCCCCACTCTGTCTCTGGTGAATCCTCTCACCCTCTGCATCTCTGGCCTGTACTCCAGTTCTATATGAATAAATAAATAAATCTTTAAAAAAAAATTTCTTTTTAAACCTCCTATTTTCCTCCCATGAGGAAAAATTTAACCTTCTTGTAGCTCAAGAAGATAATCAAGTTTTGGCATTTTTGTGATAGGATAAAAAAAAATTGCCAGATCCATACAAGATGACTCAATTTATGATGTTTTGTTTCAAAGGTTTAGAAGCAAAGAAGGTAGAATCCATTGGCCTTGAAGGCAGAGAGGTAGAATCCATTGCTTTTTGTTTGGGCTAAGGAGGTAGAGAAAGGGAAAATAAAACTAAGTAGAGGTTGGGGGATTCACCTAATCCTGGGACCTGAAAGAGTAAGTGCCCGGGGCACAGCCAAAGAGCTGCCAAAGGTGTACCCTTGGCCAATGACTCAGCCATCAGCCGGGGTGGGTGAAACTAACCCCAAGTGAGAGTGAAGCACAGAGGGACTTGAGAGAGGGCTCAGCAAGATTATGTCTCAAGACTCTTTCAGGATATTCTTAATTTTCAGAACATAAGCTCCAGAAGAGCAAGGATTTTATCCATTTCCCCACTGGTAAGCCATGTTCTCTTTAAAAGGGTGTCTAGTAAATATAAGCACTTAGTAAATACGCATTTAGTGATGATATGAAGTGTGTTAACAACACAAAGGATGAAAGTTCAAGAAAATGGGGGAAAATTAAGAGGTAAGGATAACCCCGAGGTTTCAAAAGTGGGAAAGTAGGAAAAAGCATTATTAATCATAAAAATTACTTGAGTCAAAAGCCTGGTTGGTATGAAGGTCTAAATACTTTGTTTTAACTTTGTTGACTCTACTTTGCATACAGTACTAAAGTACTTTGCATACAGTGGATGTGGTTGAACTGAATGCTCAGCTAATCATTGTACCTACAAGACTGAGATTTAAAAGTAATCAGAGCTAGAAATTGAGAAGTCACAGTCCTCAATAGGGTGGTGAGTGGGGAATCCCAACTGTCTATGTTGGGGGTGGGGAGTTTTGAACATTAAGGGACAGGCATGTTTTCTGAAGTCAATGAGCAGCAACTTGGTATTTAAATTTAATATCTTGGAACTTATTTCGATACTACTATAGGACTAGCTCATGGTTTTTATAGTGCCTACACAGACATTTATAGCCATTACTAATGGCTATTTAAGCCATTCCAGTGTCTCTACATTATAAGTAATATCTAAATGGTAATTCTTTTGCACAGCTTTGTATAACAGTGCAAGAATGTCTGTAACAGAAGTTTCATCAATAGAATTATGGAATGTTGCATCAAAATATATAAATGGTGAAAACTATAATTGCTTTTGCTACATAGTCTCCAGAACGATCTCATCAATTTGTATTCCCACCAACAGCATGGGAGTGTGCCTCTCTCTACACTGCTTTTTTTTTTTTTGCAAGTAAGTAAAAATTATACATAATGCATACATAACTTTGATTAGTGAAACAGACTTGTTTTCAAATACACTAGAATATAAACTCTGTGGGGTCAGGAATTTTTGTTTCCTTTACTGCTTAGAATAGTGCCTAGGGCCCTCCCTGATGGCTCAGCGGGTTAAAACACTGCACTAAGAAGCTGAAGCCACTTCAGCATGAGTTCGATCCCGCCTGCCCCGGAGGTGACCACATGGCGCGGCAGACCTCTCCTGGCTGGTCTGCTGCTCCCCTCAGTAGTGTACTTCGTCGATTTGCCTGTTCTGCTCCCCATTCTGTCTCTGGTGAATTCTCTCACTGCCTTTGTACCTCTGGCCTGCACCCCAGTTCTGTATGCACAAATAAATAAAATCTTAAAAAAAAAAAAAATAGTGCCTGGCACATACTATAAAGATTTGTTTAAGTTGATGCTTTAACAAACTTCTTCTCTTCAGAGAGTTGTCTGTCCTTATTGTTTGTCTATTTTCTATTAAGTTCTCTTTTCTTTTTCCTAAGAGTTGTTTTCCTAAGGCGATAGTTTTCCTAAGAAGAAAACTATCCATTTGTACTGTGTTACTCTTTCTTACATTCCCTGTTGGCTGGAGGCCAAACTGTCTTCTAAGGAGGAAAGTTAAAAAAACCTTAATTAGGGTTTTGAAATTCAAACCCAAAACAACCTTGCAAGTTTGATAGTAAACACCAATTTGCCCTCTAAGGAGGAAGTACCCCTTAACACTTCCTTGAATGGTTCCTTGACACCTTCCACAAAACTCATCAATCTACTGTTTCTGCCAATTTGCTTTCTCATTATTGTTTACACTGTCTTTAACAGTATTATTATAAAAAGGTATTCCAGTCATTGCACATGTTTGTGGGCTTTGTATTTCTTTTGTGAGTTGCTGGTTCATGGTTTGTGTTCTATTTTAAAATAGGTTGTTCTTTTTCTTACTGATTTATTGAAATCCTTTTTATATTTTGGGTATTAACCCTTTTCATAATATGCTGTAATTCTTTTCTGTTGGTTATTTTAATTATGGCTTTCACCATATAAATGTTTCACATATTCTAATGCTTAGGGTATGTTACCTCCCCCCGCCCCCCCATTCCTGCCTTCTACACACCCTCCCCCTTCCTGGAAAGTGTATGCAGAATTTGAGACTGGACTATTTAGATCTCTAAGTTCCTAGAAGAGTAGAGCCTAGACTAATAGACTAGCATAATATGGGAACACAGTCAATTATGATATGACAAGTAATCTTTCTGGTAGACTCGAATTCCTTTTTCTTGCACTCACGACACTGGGGAAATCACCACAATGGTTACTCACATATATCAACATACAGTCCTACTTTGAACAACATACAATCCTACTTTGAAATGAAGATGCTTTAGAAGTTATGCCTCTGTTTGAAAGAACTAAACTATCTTTTGCTTTTGACAAGTTTCCCCACACTGTAGTGAGAATCTAGCTCTAAGTTAGGGTTTAGACTGCCTAGGTACACTGGCTTATTCTTTTGGAGATGCACATGTTCGTTGAACAATGTGCATATAGGAGATAAAACCCCAGGAAGACAGCAGGAAGATGAGGCTAGCAGGATATTCACATAGAGTTGGAGGAAAGTTTGTATGGAAAAAGAAAGAGCTTGATCAAGCTCAGTCTTGAACAATGCAACCCTTGAGAAATGTAAAGAAAGCTATTAACTTATAAGGGGATAGTATAAGAAACTAGCCCCTGGTCACTTTATATGCATCTCTAGTTCTGTGGTTCAACCAGTATGAGCTGAATGTGACTGTCCTGATGAGATAAGAACCCTATGGATATATTTCTTCTGCAAGTAATAGCTGCTCTTACTAAGACCAAGAGAGTCTGTGGTTGAGACAAGTAGGGTGTGGGAATTTGGAAGGCAGTTTCTGCAGTGGGGGGTGCGAAAAAGACATATTTCCTTTCAGCTGACTCTACACTATGAGTCTACAGGTGCCAAATGGCACTCCAGGTTGGAGTGGAGAATCTAGCTTTTACCTGCCTCTAAGTATACAAAGGCCACATCCCATAAAATAGTATTGCTCTAATTCAAAGAAAAGGTACCATCCACTACAGAAAAACAAACGTAGCCAGCTTTATATGTATTGGGCCTAAGTACAATTTTGTGGGCCTTTGAGAGATGCTGCATGTTCCAAAAGCCTACTCCTATTGGCCTGTCTCCTCACAACTTACTGGAATAAGGCTGAATTAAATAAATTTGTATTGTGAAAACATCTTTTTCAAAACAACTAGGAAGACACATTCCAGTGATGGCTAAAATCCTACAATTGCATCACTCCACTTTATTCTTATTACCTTCCATAGGAGTCACAGAGTTTACATGGTTGCAATTAGGTACCCATGTAATAATGTATCCCGCATTAAAAAAAAAATCAATGTTACACAGATCAAAAGCACCTGTCCAGATAATTACATAATGGGTTTTGGGGAAAGAAAACTGATTTTGTTCTCAGACACCTTCCTTTGAATCACATTTCCAAAATAAGTGGTGGTTGACATTGGTATGTTACTTACCTCTGAACTCTTATTTCTAGCATGAGGTTATTCTTGCTTGCAAAATGGGTGAGAGGGACAGATA
Organism: Condylura cristata; assembly: GCF_000260355.1. NCBI lineage: Eukaryota > Metazoa > Chordata > Mammalia > Eulipotyphla > Talpidae > Condylura > Condylura cristata. The sequence continues at coordinate 48,804,885 of NW_004567104.1, read as the reverse complement.
GGATGTGTGCAATGCAGCTGACTCCTGGTGAGCAATGATTAGGGGTTAATAGTCTTCCTGAATTGATGATTTTTGTGATAGTCACAGTGCCAAGCATTTTTTATACCATCTTCAATTTTAACCTTCCTTGTAATCCCTTAAAAGAGACTGCATTGTGTCACTTTACAAAGAACACAAGTGTGCCCAGGTGAAGTCATGTGCTCAAGATCACAAAGGAAGCTGGTGGGGAAGTGGAATTCCAAGTAGGTTAGCGTGAACAGTGCCTTTGTGGCTGCTAATGACCAAGAAAGACAAAACAGAAAAATCACCCAAGAACAGAAGGCTTCTTTAGCATATGACTGTCAATCCAAAAATCTTAGGCCACATTGAATGCTGAAAATCATGAACATGAGAAGGATATTGAGGAACTCAGAAAAAAACTAAAAAAGCAAGGTAAGTTGAAGAAAAAAATGGTCCAGATGGACAATTCCCTAAATATCTTTAATCACTCTGTCTCAGAACCCACTTTAAAAATCACAAAATTCGGGTGGATTAAATCAAAAGCATTCTGTAGAAAGTGAAAGGGGTGGAATTTCCTGAACGCAGTAGCTTTTTTTTTTTTTTAAATCAGTAAAACTAGAAAAATAACAAGTGCTGCCTCCTAGAACTACTAAGATTCAGACACCCTTGATAAAGGACTTTGTTTCTGCGCGGATGTTGTGGCTTTGATACACCCAAGTCTGCAGCTCTTCTCTTTGGGTCATAGGATGGCATGTGATGATGCTCAGTGCTCAAAGACTGAATGTTGCTGGACAATGAACTATTTCACCAAAGCTGAAATTTAAAAAGCATTCAAAGCCATCCAAGTAGAAGGACATTATTAGTAAAAGTCCAAAGTATGAGAACAATATCAAGGGAGCGGAACTTTACAAAAAAAGAAAATGCACATCCCGCCTTCGTTCTTTCCCCTAGAGTAGCATCTCCTTCAAAAGATAAGAATCTCTGACACACTTGTCCTTGAAGGGCTGAGACTAGGAATTCTTGGGTTTTCTGTACCCCTCCCTTCCTGCTAGGCACCAAACCCGCCCCGCCTAGTGTCACCGAAGAGCCCTGTGCGCCAAGCAAGTGTTTACTTCCACTGTTCTCCCGTCCGGCTGGGAAACGGAGCACCCGGGCCGCCCCTCACACTCGCCCCAGCAGTTTCCCAAACATACCAGGACGGGATGGGAGTGTTTTCTTGGCTGCGGAACTCGATCCTCCTACGTTATCCTGAAGCCACTCGCCGCCTTTCCCTGACTCGTTCTTCGCGGTGATTTTCCCATCGGGACGCCCCGCGAGGGCGCGCGGCTGGCGTCCGCTCGGCCCGAAAGGTAGGAGCTGGGCTGCGCTCCTGCCTCGCCGCCCCGGGGACAGGAAGCCGCCCTGCCGCCCTCCGCATTGCACCTTCTCTGCGAACTTGGGGCGGCTGCCGCCACTGAGCAAGTGCCACCGCTGCGGAGCAGGAGGCGCTTCCCCGCCGCCCCGGAGGCGTTCGGCGCAGTCGGCTGGGATCCCGAGCCGGGCCGGCAGGCACCCAGTGCTCCCGAGGCCCGGGGACGCAACCGTGTCCGTGTCGCCCCTGACCGGCTCCGAAGCGCTCGGATTTCCGCCAGCCTTGGGTTCGGCTGCCTGATGCCGCCAGCGCCACGGGAGAGGTAGCGGCCGGCCGGAGCGAGCGGCGGCGGGCGGGCGGTGAGCAGCGGGCCCCCGGCCGCGGAGCTCGGCGCGCCTTCGGCGGTCTTTGCTGCCCGGCCTCTGCGGGTAACTTTCCGCTGCCTGGCGGCGGGCTCGCTTGTCCGGCTGAGGGAGGTGGTGTGTGCGCCGAGACCGAGCTCCCGCCAGGGGAGGGGACGCGGCGTGGCAGCCCAGACCCTGCGGTCTCTGCTCCCCGACTCTGATGCTGAGGGTCGGGTGGGGAGAGCGCTGACTGACCCTCCGCGCACCCTCTCTGCTCTCTGCCCGGGAAACTGCGTGCGCTCCGGCGCATTGAGTTTAGCGCCACCAGCCGCACCGGGCCCGGGTTCTAACCCCGAAAGCCCAGGGATAGGGATGGGGGCGAGGGCCGGGCGCGGGGACCCCAGAGGTGTGTGTCTGGGACCTTCTTTTCTCTAATCGCCGGGAACCTGGGGCGCTCCGCAGGCCCACGGAGGCGCCGGGCTCCACCCTCGCTATTGTTTTCTTGCAAAAGGGTCTGTAGGCGCGGAAGGGCGAGGGGTCTAGAAGGTTTTAGTCGTTGGACTTAGAAAAATACCCGAGAAACCCTTCTTCCCGCCACGGTAGAACTAGACCTAACAAACAAGTGCCGAGGCTGTTGGGACAAGGGACGGCCGTGAGAAAACCTGCAGTTTGGGATGCCGTTAGTTTTTAGCATAGGCAAAAACTTGTTATTTTAAGGCCACTTTCTCTGCAACAGCCAGGCGATCTCAGATCCTGTCTTGTGTGTGTGTGTGTATATGTGTGTGTTTTGCTTGAAAGTATATTTATAAAAAGCGATCTCCAGGCCCTCCCTGGTGGCACAGCGGGTTAAAGCACAGCACTGAGAAGCTAAAGCCACTTCCGCATGAGTTCGATCCCCGCCTGCCCTGGAGGTGACCACGTGGCGTGGTAGACCTCTCCTGACCTTCCCACTGCTCCCCTCAGCAGTGTACTTCGTTGATCTGCTTGTTCTGCTCCCCACTCTGTCTCTGGTGAAGCCTCTCCCCGCCCCTGAGCCTCTGGCCTGTACCCCAGTTCTGTATGAACAAATAAAAATCTTAAAAAAAAAAAAAGCGATTTCCAGAAATTTAAAACCTAAAGCATTCCCCATCCCCCCCCCACCTTGGGATCTTTTGTGGAAGGGACTGAATTGGGGGGTTGGGAGTCACGTGTGCTATACTGGGAGCTCTGTGGCAGTACTGGGATTAGGTAGAAACTGGAGACCTACCAGAAGCTCCTCACCCTCTGTGCCCTACAGCCCCACGCCCAAGCTGATTTGAAGTTACCAATGTTTACCTCTACTTCCCTGGCCTTATGTAATTTTCCAGTTTTAAACTACTTGTCATTTACATGGAGGTGTTAAATATATGGGAAGAAGGGGTAGGGCTGCCAGGTTATTTCCTGGGTGAAAGCATGCTGATTTTGCATTTGTAAATTGTTTTATGTTGCTTCTTGTTCTTGGTGCCTACTACTGCATTTTGTACTAAGATCTGCAAAAGGTATCTTAGATTGTTATTTAGTTTGTTGTCTCTGAATAAAGCTAATTGCCTGGGAGACACTAAGTAATGGCAAATGTGTGTTGTAAGTTAGAGAGCTTTCCTAGAAACTCTACTACCTTGGTCTAGGCTTCCTTTTTAAAGAAAAACATTTATTCATTTATGCATTGGAGAATTGGGGTACAGGCCAGATGTGTGGGGGTGACAGACATCACCAGAGACAGAGTAGGGAGCAATACAGGCAGAACTACTGAAATAGCTGCTGAGGGGAGCATCTGGTGGGTCAGGAGAGGTCTGCCACACCATGTGGATCACCTCCCTGGTGGGGAATGGAATTCATGCTGCAGTGATTGCGGAGAGCTTCACAATGCTGTGCTTTATAGTCCACTGTGCCACAAGGGAGGGCCCTGATTTGGCTTCATAAGCAGTTCTTAATGGTTCACATGGAGCGAAGAAGTCTTCATTCCTTATCCTTTGGGGTTCCACTGGAACAATATTCCCTGGAGCAATACAGTTACAGACTGTTCCAAGTCTTCTAAAATAGTGCAATAAAATGAGACTGCCATTTTGACTATATTTCAGTAGATTTCCTGGAAATGTTCAATATGTTCTTACACTCTGAATGAATAAAAAATCTTTGAAGCTCAGAAAGGAATAGACATTGGCAGAAGAATGCCAATAAAATCCATACCATTAAAAACATCATTCTATCTTTTGTGAAAATTGGAATTCTCAAGCTTTCTCATCCCAGAATGAAGTGGCAGTTGTTCTTTTCTGTTGGAGATAATTCTGTGTTCCACACCATGTGGAAAATTATGGGATAGAGCATGGTAATGCCATGTTTCCCTTATTATTCTGGTAAGTTTCATCTGCTAGCATGTAAATACCACATGACACCTGTGGAAATTGTGATTTCACTCCAGGTTAGAGATAACATACATTATAGGCAGTGCTTATGAACGGGGTGAGGATAGCACAAACTTATATGTCCTCCTTTAAGCTCCCAAGTATGTTCATTTATACTGTTTGATTATGTATTCCCAACAACTCTATGAGACAGTACTTTTTAGCCCTATTTTATCATTTAAAATATGAGAGTGCCCATGGGACTTACCAAGAGTCCCATGAAGTTCTTCACAAGTTCTCTTTTTTGTGTATATTGTTTTTCTTTGTCTTGTACACATTCAATTAATAACTCAAGCCCTTAACTTTCGTATTTGTCCTAATGGATCCTCATCCTGGGCTTCTTGAACAGGTGGTCTGCATGCCTTGCCTTTCCTTCTTATAGCTTCAGCCTTTCACCCATTAAGTGTTGTCTCTTTTCTCCACATCTTTGACACACCACTTAGGTGTGCTGTATCTGGCCAGATCCAGGTTATGTTAGTGCTTGTCTGGGAGGGCTACATCCCTACCCCCACAAATGAAATTGACTTCATCCCCTGCCGATCCCCATTACAGGGGACACCATGCCACATTGGGATTTCCAAGTGAACCTTTGAGTTAAGTGTACTTGATTTAGAGGGGGATGTTAGTGTAGAGAATAGAAAGTGTGTATTGGCCATTGCAGTGTTTTGTAAGGGATTGTTTTATTCTTTCATACCAAGGCATCAGAGGCAGTTCCCTCACCTTAGCAGGATGGTGAGTCCCCAGCACTGAATCAACAGTTGAGCCTCAGACTTGGTCATATGATAGGGTGAAGATGAGATGAGTGAGGTTCTGAGTGCAGAGGTGAGTAAGAAGCAGTAAGAGCTTCCTCATGGTCACAGTTCTTTTATGTGGGGAGTTTTTTGTCATCTAGGGGGAATTCATAACCGTGACCTTCTGCATCTGATCTGGGGCTTTCCTCTTAATGTGCTGCTGGGAGAGAGGGGAAGGAAAGCACCAGCAGGAGATTTTCTTATAGACACTGAAAATCCTCTTTTCCCCTCTTAAATCTAAGACACAGTATGCGCATGATGTATTATTTGTTTAGTAACATGTACTAAACAGTACTTTTTTTAAAATTAATTTATTCATACAGAACTGGGGTACAGGCCAGAGATGTGGAGGGTGAGAGGATTCACCAGAGACAGAGTGGGGAGCAGAACAGGCAGATCGATGAAGTACACTGCTGAGGGGAGCAGCGGCAGGTCAGGAGAGGTCTGCCACGCCATGTGGATCTCCTCCGGGGCAGGCGGGGATCGAACTCATGCGGAAGTGGCATAAGCTTCTTAGTGCAGTGCTTTAACCTGCTGCGCCACCAGGGAGGGCCCCCAGAATACTTTTTTTGGTTGAGGAATTTTTCTCTGGTTGGGGATGGAAAGATCTGTAGGGGAAAAGGAGATTAACCCCTCCTGCTGATGAGGAGGTGGCCGGGAAACAGTGTCCTTCCCGGGCAGCGGTCTTGCTCTTCTCTTCGACAGGTGGTAGAAGTAGTCTTGTACGTTGGCATAGATGGGGGTTGTGCTCACTGTAGTTGGGGGTGACAGCAGAGCAGAAATCTTGTTATGGATCTTGAGCAGCTTTCTGCATGGTTATCCATAGGTCGGACTTGAGACTTTACCAATATTTACTGAGTAACCACCATGTAACAGGATATGTTCTAGGTGCTGGGGGTGAAGGCAGGAAACCTTACTCAGAGTTCAATGAAACAAACAAAGCTTGTGCTTTATGCAGCTTATGTTTGTATGCCATATAGAGCAATACATACGGAACAAATGAATGAAATCTTTCTGACAGAATGAGTATTACAAAAAGAAAACAACTTGAGGTGTGCTAGAGAGATGAAGAAAGCTACTCTAAAGCCCCAGTTCTTGTATGCATAAGTAAATAAATCTTTTATAAAAAATAAAGCAATCAGAGTTTGTCTGGGGAGTCTGAATGTGGATGTAAATGATAAGCAGCAGCCAGTCCCAGCATTGTAGGCAAAGGGAACAGCTGCTACAAAGACCCTGAGTCAAGGATGTTTAAGCTGGTTGGAGAACTTACAGATGAGTAATGCAACAGAGGAGTGGGAGGAGAGAAATCAGCAAAGTAGGAGATAGCTTGTATGAAGCCTTTAGTTCTTAGAATGGAGTTTGAGTTGTGTGCTAAGTAGAATGGGGCACTACCTGAGAATTTAATTCTTATTACAAAATCAACTATACTTAGAATTAGCCAGCAAAACTCAGTTCAGCTGACCCCAATTTTATTGGCACTATCCAAATCATCATAGGCAGGAGCCAGCAGAGCATAGGCTGTCTTCTCTCCAACATATCTAATTAGGTGGCCTTGGCCACCTCACGGTCATGGAATTTCTTCATGGCCTATTAGATCTGGTACTTGTTGACATTCACTATGAACACACTTTGTTGTTGCCTTCAGTCTTCTTCATGGCTGACTCAGTGGTCAGGAGAAACTGGATGATGTGTAGTTGTTGAGCTAGGAGCTGGAGCGCTCTTCCAAAGGTATTTGTGTTACTTTCTTGGTTGCTGTGACTTGGGTCTCTGAAAGGTGGGTGACATGAGGATCTTCTTTTTCTTGTGGCTGTGGATGCCTTTCATCACTGTTTTCTTGGCCTTTTAAGTCTTTGGCTTTGACTTTGGGAGGTGCAGAGGTTGCCTTCTTTCAGTGCCATTTTCATAAAAAGTGCTACTGGAGATTTTTTTAAAAAGATTTATTTTTCTGATTTATTTCTTATTAAAGATTTATTTATTTATGCATATTGAACTGGGGTACAGGCCAAGGAGCAGGGTGGTGAGAGGACTCACCAGGGACAGAGTAGGCACCAGAGTAGGCAGATCAATGAAACACACTGCTGAGGGGAGCAGCGGGTGAAACAGTAGAGGTCCACCATGCCATGTGGATCACTTCCAGGACCCAAGATTGAACTCACACTGAAATGGTTGTGGCTGGCTTGCAGTGCTGTGTCCTAACCTGTTGTGCCACCAGGAGGGCCCTTTTTTCTTATTTGTGCATACAAGAACTGTGGTTTAAGACAGAGGTGCAGGAGTGAAAGCATCAGCAGAGACAGGAAAAGAACAGGCTATTCTCTGAAGTATACTGCTGAGGGGAGCAGCGGTGAGACAGGAGAGATCTGCTGTGACATGTGGGTCACCTCCCTGGCCAGGGATTGAATTCCTGCTGCAATGGCTGCAGATAGCTTCATAGTGCTGAGACTTAACCCCTTTTGCTACCAAGGAGGCCACTCAACTGGAGATTTTTTATTTATTTTTATTTTTTTACATCATTCTTAATTCTGTGCATTTTCCCATCTCATTTGTAATCCCCTGGGCTTCCCACCACTTCACCTGAGTGCCATCACTACAGTCCAGGGCACTCTTCCCACCCCAGTTCAACTGGAGATTTTTTTTTTTTTTTGGATAGCATTAGTTTATTATAAAAGAGACACAGAAATTATTTACATGATGAAAGATTTCAGAACTTCAGTGGAATGGGCAGTTTCACATGATGCCATTTCAATCTTGATTTCAGTCCACATACTTTCCAAGAATATCACCATCTCTAAATAAGAAATAATCCTTGTCATCTAGAACTACTTTGGTGCCTCCATATTCTGGGAGAAGAACTTTGTCTCCAACTTTCACACTAACTGGTTGAATCTCTCCACCCTTTCCTTTTGAGCCTGATCCAACAGCTACTACTGTTGCTTGCAACACTTTTCCTTGAGATTTTTCTGGAAGCATAATGCCTCCTTTGGTTACAGTTTCAGCTGCACTCCTTTCGATTAATACTCGGTCAAAGAGGGGAAGAAACTTTCTAAATGCCTGTCCTGCCATGACTCCGGCCACCGCAGTCGCACTCTGTTCTCCCGCCGCCGCCGCCAAAAAGGGAGACCCGCAGCCCGCCCCTCCGGACACGTGAATGTGGGAAGTCAACTGGAGATTTTTAATTACAGACTAACTAGATCTTCACCTAGTAGTCAATAGGTCTGCCTGCCACTCTCCCCCACTCTCTTCCCACACACTTTCACTCTCAGCACACTTATTTTCACTCTGATTTGACTTCCCCTTCCTTACTTCAGGCTTGGGTACGGGCAAGTTCATTCTAAGACAAAGGGTCAGAGGAGCATGGGCAGTACTGTTTTTGGCTTCTGAAATGAATCCATATAAATCTTTAGCCTTGTAGTCCACAAACTAAATCCATTTGCTTTGCATAAAATTTTCCATCACTGGCTGTAATTTCTCAACCTCCACACTGAATATTTTGTTGCTTCCAAGTAGTCTCTGGGTTGGCCAGTGACCTGTGAAACTAGATGCAAATTTAAGTTAATTACCTAGTAAAATCAGATGCACTTGCTGTCTTTTGCAAGACAAGATTGTTGCAAGAGACAGTATCTCAAATAATCCAAAGGCCTTGCCTTTCCCTGGACTCCTGCTTCTTCTCTCCCAGGCACTGGCCTGTGCAGTTTATTTTGGGAGGGTCATGCTCTCTTCCGAGTACAGTTTCATGGAATGTACATGTCTCTCACAGTAATTGTCATGGCAAAATTTCATTTCTGTTGGCTTGTAGATGAACTTGGCAGTCTTAGAATAGTAATACTTAAATCATCAAAATTTATGTCCAAGTTGTTACATCTCAGTAGTACTAGTTTATCAGAAATGAGCAGAACATCCAGTGTTTTCTCAGTTATCTTCTCATTCTCGGATGGCTCATCATCACTATTATAATACTCTCTGGGGAAGTGTACTTTTTAGAGAGAACTAATTTTTTTTTAAGATTTATTTATGCATACAAGAACTGGGGTACAGACCAGAGGTGTGTGTGAGTGGGGGTGAGAGGATTCACCAGAGACAGAACAGGGAGCTGAACAGGCAGATTGACAAAGTACACTGCTGAGGGGAGCAGCGGGCCAGTCAGGAGAGGTCTGCCATGCCATGTGGGTCACCTCCCTGGCCTGGGATTGAATTTGTGCTTCCGTGGTTGCATATAGCTTCACTTTAATCCGTTGTGCCACCAGGGAGGGCCAGAGAGAAAATTGTTTTTGAGTTTTTTTTTTTTTTTAAGCCAGATGCCTTGTTCTTTTATTGACTTATATACTTAACTAATATACATAACTTAGCAACTTAATTCTGACTTTTTGTTTCTTTCTGATTGATCTAGTGGCATGAAACCTGAAACACTTTTCTGGTTGAGAGAGCAACAATGATGTCTTGTCAACTCTGGTGTTCTCTGTACCCAGTACACTGTCCAAAACATTGTAGATAGAGCAAACATTTGCCACATCACTGTTCGTTGATTAACTTACAATTTTACTCTTTTTTTTTTGACAATGTAGTAATTTATTAACTTATCTATTACTAATTCCAGAGGTTGGATGGTTTCCAGGGCACAAGGATCAGGCTTTGCTCTATCTTTTCATATGCTTCTGTCCCATACATTATTACCAAGTCGGGATTATTTTGTGATTGCAGTGGTGGTATTCTCTTGGGAATTCCAGCAACATAATCCTGTTCATCCTCCATTCAGGTCAGTTCCAGAAACAGCAATATTAAAAGAAAAAAAATGTGTCATTTTGTCCTGTGACTCTTTTGTATGTTGGGACACAGAGTAAGTCATTCCATACTTCTCTCCAGACTGGAAAATAGTCAAACATTGAACAGGCTGATAAGAGAAAAAGGCAAAAAGAATTCAGTAATGACTCACCTACCTCCTGTTTATTTGGAGAGAGATCTAATATGACTAATTCACTGCATGGCTTCAAGCACCATATTAAATATATATCTTAGCTAAGACAAGAGAAGTTATTGGGAAAGAAAGGCTAAGATCAGTTAGGGAGTTTACCAAGGAAGTCACAATAACTGTATGCAGATTTAAGGTTGCCTTCTCCATTAAGTAACCCTTTTAAACTATTGTGATACATTTTATCCACTAAAGAAAACAGATGAAAGATGAATTCACTCCTAGTGTGTGTATAAGTATACACACACATATATATGTATAAAAACCCTATTAGAGAAGTTTTTCTTCTTGAAAATACAGTGTACTTAACAAGGAAAAACTGTTACTTCATATGTTATCAGATGGATAACTCAAATTTGATTTTCATATGCAATAAAATTTTCAGTACAACTTTATTATCCGTAATTTATGAAGATCTGAATTGGGCTAGCCAGATTTGTGGTTACATTACTGAAGAAAAGTGTGCCAAAGGTGTGAATAACATAATCACTTCCTTCTTTGAGGTATAACATCTTTACATCTATGAATTCGTGCACTTTAGTACACAGAAGTTTGCATGGCTTCAGTTCTAATGCTTATTATGACATTTCTTAAATTTCTGTTAGGTAGCATTTAACCTGGTTTGAGACTGCCCAGGAGAAGAGGGGTGAGGAGAGGATGTAAAGCCATCCTCAGGGGAGAGTGCTGGAGCAGGGGCGAGTCAGAAGGAAGCTCCTGGCAGATGCAGTGGTGCAAGAAGGTCCAACTGTGGGCTTCTGCGGGGACTTTATGACAAAAATCTCTCACAAAGAATGATCTTTAGGGCCCTCACTGGTGGCACAACATGTTAGGACACAGCACTGCTTCGGTGCGAGTTCAACCTTACCCCAGAGGTGACCCACATGTCGGGGCAGACCTCTCCTGACCCGCCCGCTGCTCCCCTCAGCAGTGTACTTTGTCAGTCCACCTGTTCTGCTCCCCACTCCGTCTCTAGTGAATCCTCTCACCACCCCTGCACCTCTGGCCTGTACCCCAGTTCTGTATACATACATAAATATATTTTTTAAATAAATAAATCTTAAAAAAAAATGATGTCTTTAGAAGGCATCCTTTTAGTTAACACAGATACACTGCATTCATATTTTAAAAAGTTTAACTTCTAGATAGTAAAAGTTTGGATTTGTTTTTTTCCCATTGCATAAGAACAAGATGCTCTGTTGCTACTTAAACACAGACTGCTGGTGTTTGAGTTTATTTTACAAACTTTCCTGCCTCCAATGATCAGAATACAGTCCCATTGTTAGCCCATTGTTCTTGAGTGCTTAGTGGAGTTTTCTTCTCAGGAAATAATTCTATTGAAAATATTGACACTAGCACCTTAGACAGTGTCATTTTTATTAAATTAACAATAAAACAAAATCATAAAATAAAATTTATGATAAAATTCAATTAATATAGTATGAAATGTAAAAATCAAATAAAATTAAACACTTATTAAAACCCTGTGCAATCCTTAAGTACTTAAGAGTTTTTATGTATTGAGAGAAGAGACAGAGATAAGGGATTATGCATATTTTCTGTGTTTAGTATAGAGCCAAATAATTTAAAACATTGGGCATTTTTAAAAATTCCCTGACTTTTTTACAGGTAATTTGTAACTGCACTTAAAAGTTGGACAAGGGATTATTACCCAGGTGCATTTAGAAGAGAGCAATGAAATGATAATCCAGCTATTGGACTGTTGAATTTTCAGCAGCTTTAATTTTATTTGTAATGTTATTTAATCAATAGGTTCCACAAATCTAAATAACGTTTTGTTGTAATGATCTTTGTGAGGTGAATACCTCTATCAAATGCTTTTGTATTTGAAACCAATATTCTGTGTCAAAATAAGTTAGCCAGTTACTCTTGTTTGATCTCAGCTATGCCTTAGAAAAATGAGGGAAAAAGTAGTTTGTTTTGTTAAGCAGAATGTTAGGAGATGGCTGATTTTTCTGATCATGAAGCATTATTAATATTTTACAGGCACTGCCATTTTTGGACTACCTATTGCAAACAAACAAAAACCATTTTACAGTTTTGGTGGGTAGAACTCATTTTTTTTAAACCATAAAATAATATAAAAATCTATCCAAGCAGTCTAACTGTGACCACCAATATTTCTGTATATGCACCTTTTATAATGACATTCCTCAAGTGTAGTCCTCATTGTGAAGCTTTTTTTCCAGCTTTTTCTGGCTTTTTCAAAAAGCCAGAGAAATTCCCAGTCCTGTCTTTGTTTTCTGCCCTGTTACCTTGCTCACTTTCCTTTTACTTTTCTACTGGGGTACAGGCCAGAGAGAGGTACAGGGTGAGAGGATTCACCAGAGACAGAGTGGGGAGCAAAACAGTGAATACACTGCTGAGGGGAGCAGTGGGAAGGACAAGAGAGGTCTGCTGTACCCAGGTGGGTCACCTCCCTGGCCAGGGGTTGAACTCATGCTGCAGTGGTTGCTGATAGCTTCATACTGCTGTGACTTAACCTGTTGAGCCACCAGGGAGAGCCCCCTGGGCTGTTCTTTTTGATATTACTCTTTTCCTTCCACTACACACCTTTCCAGCCCTGTCAGGAATTGTGTTGGTATCTACCTCTGGCAGCATGACTCTGAACAAGTTGCCTAACTCCTCTGGGCACTGCTTTTCCTATCTGTACACTTGAGATAATGGCCACAGCACAATTCTGGCAATACCCGTGAACACATGGATAAATAGTTTAGCACTTTCTGCCAAACATATAATCAATGATACTTGACACTTTTATTATTAGACTCAGTTATTATAACTTTATTTGTCCTCAACTAGTTAAAAGTTACCTTTCTCCGAAAAGTCTTTCTGGTTGAGCTAGTTGTCACTTTTTTTCTCAAGTAATTTCCATTTGCACTTGACTTCATTAGCACTTGGAATTCTATTCATTTACTCCTGTTGCAGGTCTGTAATCATTCTTGAGTGAACAGGAACACTTGAGTATCTTATCTAGCAAGGTGCTGTGCTATTTATTTTACTGGAATCCATGGGTACACAGTGGAGGAATGCCGCAGTTGTGTGTGCTTGCCTATATAAGTTCACAAATGCATACGTGGGCTTTTAGTGAAGCTGGAGGGATGAAAATGTGTTGATGTAAAGGTACTATAACTTTTTCAGAAGAAATTAGAACAAGGAAACAAAACTACTGTGTTCAGATGTCCATTAAAAAATTAACATCCCAGGCTTTCCATGGAGGCACAGCGGGTTAAAGCACAGCACTAAGAAGTTAAAGCCACTTCAGCATGAGTTCGATCCCCACCCTGGAGGTGATCCACAGACCTCTCCTGACCGGCCCACTCCTCCCCTGAGCAGTGTACTTTTCCTGCTCTGCTTCCCACTCTGTCTCTGGTGAATTCTCTCACTGCCCCTGTACCTCTGGCCTGTACCCCAGTTTTGTATGTATAAATAAATAAATCTTAAAAAAAAATTAACATCCCTTACTTTGAGTTTTTTTTTTTTTAAGATTTATTTATTTGTGCATACAGAGCTGGGAAACAGGTCAGAGGTGCAGGGGCGCTGAGAAGACTCACCAGAGACAGAGTGGGGAGCAGAACAGGCAGATGGACGAGGTACACTGCTGAGGGGTGATTTAACCTGCTGCGCCACCAGGGAGGGCCACTTTGAGGTATTTTTTGAGGGGGGTGTGCCTGTTTCAAAAATATTATGGTTATAGTTACTCCTGATCGCAAAACAACTTTACTCATGCTTTGTTTCTTTGACTCTCCTCTAGCCTCATCAAGTATAAGTTGTAAATATAAGGGGAAGTCCTTTTGGAACCACAGAATCCAACAGATGATTCCAATTTGTGTGTATGTGTTGCGGGGTACTAGAAAGGGAGATGGGGGGAGTATTGACAGACAGCAGAACAGCATGGCCAAAGGCACTGAGGCATGAGACAGTACCAAATAAGACGGCTTAGTGTTCTTGGAGCATGCAGTTCAAAGTAAAGCACTTGAAGAGATGACACAGTACAGAATTAGGCGTCAAATGAGAGACTTACATGCTTTTATCTCCCTTGCATTGTATGCTTGTAGGGTGGAAGGCTTGTGTAGATGATTTAGAACAGGCAAATGCAGTGCTTTGCTTCTAAAGTTGGACTTGAGTTTTCATGTGGCATAGAATACATTTCTTTCATTTGCTGTTTTCATAAGAAAATGATCCAAGCATTATGGTAATATGTTATAATGTTAGAGCTCTAATTTTTATTTTTATTTTATTATTATTTTTTTAACTTATGACTGCTTATATATTGATTGTTCTACTTACCTATAATATAAATTGTAATAACCCACATGTTTTAGGTAGTGCCACATTTCTTAAATATTTTATTTTTACATCATTTTGTGTATTTTTCCATCTCAGTTGTAATCCCCGTGGCCAAATCACCTGTGTGCCATCACCATAGATAGCTCTAATTTTTTTCTTTTTAAAGATTTATTTATTTGTACATACAGAACTGGGGTACAGGCCAGAGGCTCAGGGGCGGTGAGAGGCTTCACCAGAGACAGAGTGGGGAGCAGAACAGGCAGATCGACGAAGTACACTGCTGAGGGGAGCAGCGGGCGGGTCAGGAGAGGTCTGCCACGCCATGTGGTCACCTCCGGGGCAGGCGGGAATCGAACTCATGCGGAAGTGGCATTAGCTTCTCAGTGCAGTGCTTTAACCCGCTGCGCCACCAGGGAGGGCCTGATAGCTCTAATTTTTAATTGCCCCACATATTAAAGGATAGAAATTATCAGTATCATTTGAAACTTCTGAAACATGGTGTTCTATATAAATTTGAGAGTAGAGTTGATTGGCAACAATATAGATATTCAAGAAAGCAATCGAGGATCACTCACAAATTCATAGCTTTGAACCTTTCAGTATCCCCCTAGCTTATCTTACACAGTAACAAGCCAGAGGATTTTATTTGCAGTTTTCATTTTCTATAATTATGTACAACTAAAAAAGTATGTTGACATCTTTTATTTATTTATTTATTTAATTATCTTTTTTTTTTTTTAATTTATTTATGCATACAGAACTGAAGTACAAGCCAAGGTGCAGAGGTGGTGAAAGAATCCACTAGAGACAGGGTGGGGAGCAGAACAGGCAGATCGATGAAGTACACTGCTGAGGGGAGCAGCAGACAGGTCAGGAGAGGTCTGCTATGCCATGTGGGTCACCTCTGGGACCTGGGATCGAACTGAAGCAGCTGCAGTTAGCTTGCAGTGCTGCGTTCTTATCCATTGCATCACCAGGGAGAGTGCAATTTTTATTCAATAGTCGATTTTTATTTCCTTGTTTACATGCAATTATTTTGACTTCTTTTCCTTCTCCATTCCCTTTTCGTAGGCACCATCCAGTTGTTAATATACTATTATGTCTTTCAGACCTTATACAATATCTGATGTTAAAAATATGATTTAGATTTAAATCTAGGAAATAATATGTTTTTACTCCAAAAGTATGTTTTCTACCCAAAGTATGTTTTTTTTAAAGATTTATTTATTTATGCATACAAAAACTGGGGTACAGGCCGGAGTGCAGGAGATGTCAAGATTTACCAGAGACAGAGTGGAGAACAGAATAGGCAGATCTACTGAAATACACTACTGAGGGGGGAAGCAGGCAGGTCAGGAGATGTCTGCCATACCATGTGGGTAACCTCTCTGGCTGAGAAATGAACTCCTGTTGCAGAGGCTGCTGATAGCTACATAGTGCTGTGATTTAACCTGTTGCGCCACTAGGGAGGACTCCCAAAGTATGTTTTATGTGCTAGGTTATTTCCAGTTTTACTTTAGTGTCTTTTGTTCTAAGTTTCTTATCCTAGGAAATTAAGTAATAGGATCCCAAAATCTTAACCATAAAAGCTTAAAATTCCTAGGGAAGAATTAGATAGGAAAGAAAAAACACTAAAACTGTCATTAGTCTGAAAATGGAATGTGTGGGAGAGGTCTGCAAGGAGGCTAAAAAAACAGAGGGCAAAGAAAAAGTGTTTCAGCACATTTCCCACACTGTTGAGGGGGAGAATGTATCCTTATTATGGATCTGTGCTTGTCAAATAACTTTTTAATTATCACCCATGAATTTGCCTGTAAATGGATGTTTTGGTAATGGGAGGGGTCAATAGCATGCATCTGAAGAGGTGTGAACTGTATCTTTAAATCATACAGTGTTGTGAAACAACATTTTATCAATTAAAAAAATGTTACAATGGATAGGTTGTTTGGCATTTGTATTTCTTCATTGTAAGTGAATTACTTTGGCATTTCCAGTTGCACGCCAGCTTGCAGGTGTTGAATATCTCAGGTAAACTTAGGAGGTGAGAGTGTGCCCTGCAGGGCTGAGAGACTAGCTCTGAGGCTGTACTATGCCCTGAGCTGTCAAGTCCCCTACTTCATGCACAGTTCCATCTTCTCTAATGCTCTTTAAAGTTTTAATGCAAGTACATTAGCTAGAGAGAGGAGTACAAACACCATAGACGTATAGCTTGATGCATTTCCTCTCAGTGAACACAGCCATTTAATCACCCACTGATGAAGAGGGAGAGCTTCACCTGCTGTTCAGAAACACACCATGCACTCATATTTGCTCACTGATTTTTCCCACCATTGGGTAATTTCCTTCTGTTTCTCCTTAATTTTAAATAGAACCCTGGTATTCTGAAGATCTCCGAAGAATTCCTTTGGCTAAGGGTGAGGAATAGAGAGTTATAGTTAGAATTGCCAAAAAAAAGAAGCCCTAATTCCTAGTACCTCAGCATGTAACCTTAGTTGGAAATAGGGTCATTACATGTCGTTAGTTAAGGTGAGGATGCTAGGATAGGATCCCCAACCTAATATGGCTGGGATCCTTATAAGAAGCATTATGTAAAGACAGGGATGAACCCTCTGTGGAAGACTGGAAGTGGATTGGAATGATGCACCTATAAGCCAGCTAGTTCCAGTGAACCTCCAGAAGCTGCAAAGAGACAAGGATGTTCCCACACCGGTTGTAGAGGGAGAGTAGCCTTGCCAGAACCTCCATTTCCAGCCCCAGGATTGTGAAACCATGCACATTTCACTTCCTTTAAGGCATCTGTGGTACTGTGTTCTTGCAGCTCTAGGAAACCATGGCAGTGAGTCTGTGGTAAATCTGGCGCCCTGGTACTTCCTGTGTCCTTCAGAGTGTGCCTGGGGCTTGACTTTGAACTGTATGTTCCAAGAGCACTAAACTCTTTCTCAGTCCTACTTGACACTGCTTCATGCTTCAATGCCTTTGACCATGCTGTTCCTGCTGTCTGTCAGGAACAGATTGCTACGCTGTGGCCAAGCTGCCTGGACTGGCTCCCATCATCCTCTCCTCTCTGCCTGTAATGTGCCCCATTGGAAGACAGAGATGCCTGAGATGGCTTCTTCTTTATTTCTTCACTAGCATGTTTAGAAGGAGCCAGTTTGGTTTCCTCAGAGGTCCCAGACCAAGTCTTGCATATCAGCCCTCTGTGCCTTCCCGTTGTCTCTCCTGCGGGGTCCTAACTCATTGTCCCAGATCCAGTTTTCCCCAGTTCCTCTCTGATCTAGCATCATCTTTGACAGAAACAATAACTTCATTTTAAAATGAAATCCCTGCGGTGTTGGGGGGGGGACATAAAATGAAACCCCTATTTTTCAAATAGTGTGGTATGTTGTAAATAAAGGCTTTGTTTTTGCTATCCTCAGGCATGTCAGAAACCCATTCTTATTTGAGAAAGTAAAAAGCCTTTGGATCAAAAGG
Source organism: Condylura cristata (assembly GCF_000260355.1). NCBI lineage: Eukaryota > Metazoa > Chordata > Mammalia > Eulipotyphla > Talpidae > Condylura > Condylura cristata. The sequence continues at coordinate 48,787,237 of NW_004567104.1, read as the reverse complement.
CAGTCCAACAACTAGGCTTTAGTTAGTAATGAAGAGCTCTGCAGAGTATATTAGACAACAGGAACACTTTCTTCAGGAAAGGATTGGTTTAAACTACTTTACACCTTGTCCAGTTTTTACTGTGGGCTGAGCTGCTGGTTTAGGGAAACCACAAGGAACACATTGTTGTGAAGTCACAGTCTCGGGCCACTTTCTGCACTCCTCTTTGGTGCCTTTGCTTCGGGACCTAGGTAATCAGGAATTAGCTAGTGCCCCTGTCTTAAATGTGCACAGCACAGTTCCTGAGCCTGGTAAGTCCCTCAACTCGAATGGGTAGATGTGCGCTCCGAAACTTCCTTTCTTTCTGTTTAGAATCACTTGCTTATTGCTAATGATGATGGGGAAATCATCTGTATATTTGAAAAAAAAATCATGCATAGCCTTCCTGGTGGTGTAAGGTTTAAGTCTCAGCACCTTCACCTTGAGGGTCCAAGTTCGATCCCAACCAGAGAGTTGACCCATATAGCACAGCAGACCTCTCCAGTCCCCGCTGCTCCCCTCAGCAGTATATTTCAGTAAACCTGCCTACTCTGCTTCTCACTCTATCTCTGGTGAATCTTCTCACCTCCACACCACTGGCCTACACCCCAGTTCTTATATGCATAAGTAAAAATAAATCTTTAAAATAAATCATGTGCAAGGACATTTAAAAAAGTAATGCTAATTTTAGCTTCTGGTCTATCTGTGATTCCTTATTCTTTTGCTAAGCCTCTATCAAACTTCTAGTTCTACCTGTTTAGATTGTATATTTACATCTTGCCCTTTGTGGGACAATTGAAAGAAGTTGCATGCTTTGGGCTAATAATATATTCTATATAATACATACATATATATATATAGTTGCATGCTTTGGGCTAATAATATATTCTATATAATACATACATATATATATTTAAAGATTTATTTATTTATGCATACAGAACTGGCCAGAGGTGCAAGGCGGTGAGAAGATTCACCAGAGACAGAGTGGGGAGCAGAACAGGCCGACTGACAAAGTACATTGCTGAGGGGAGCAGTGGGCAGGTCAGGAGAGGTCTGTTGCGCAATGTGGATCGTCTCCGGGGTCGGCAGGAATCGAACTCATGCTGAAGTGGCTTTAGCTTCTTAGTGCTGTGCTTTAACCTGCTGTGCCTCCAGGGAGGGCCCTATATAATACATATATTTACATGGAATTGAAAAATAATAAAACAGTGTACTTTGACAATGTAATTGGGTGTTAGTGAGGCAAAAAGTTATGTTTAGGTCATGTATAATGGTCTGTGTTTAAATGTGTGACTACATGGACTTTGGTATATATGTGTAAATATTCTCTCAGCTCAGACAGCCCTTGCACCCTGAGATCTTATGCCACGTGTAGATAGTTATAAATATTATGCTGGCTACGTGGATGGACAGAAGGAAGTGAATGCTAGAGCTGCTCTTGGTGCTTGACTAGTTATCTCACTGCACTGCCGGCCTGATAAATTTCACTGTGTTCATGGCTGCCTTCTGAGTGAGCCCTGGGAGGGTTTTCCTAAGACCAGGAGGACTTCTTGGACTGCAGCCAGAGACCTCAGAGCAATGATATCTCCTTGGTTTGCCTATGAAATGTGCTAAGGTATTTGGCTGGTTGCTTGAGAAAATTGGGCCAACGAGCCCAATTCCAGGATGCTGGAGTTATTTCTTTCATTGGGAACACTGATTTCTTTTTTATTTACTTTTTGGAGTTGGTGTATACTTTTTTGAAATATGCTATTTAAAGGAAATTTTCTTCCTCCTCTTCCTGGAGAGAATTATCTTTCTTCAAACTTTCCTTTTCATTTTCTAGACTACTCTATTTTATAATAGAAACAACTATATAACAACAATAAAGTAGAAATAGTTACTTGTATTTAAAAAAATCTGTCTTGTGATGTTTTCTTAGATCCTATTTTACAGAAAATAAGGTGAAAGTCTTCCAAATCCTGCAGCTAGATCTTTGCATATTTGCAGACTTCAGTTTACACTTACTAATAAAAGTTGTTATAATGTCCTTGAGCTAACAATTTTCATTAATGTAAGTAGATTTTTATTTATAGTTGTACAGTTTACAATTCTAAACATTTTAAGATCAAAGACCAGTATTGCATTGTTTAATTGTCTACTACTTCCCAACCCCTCGATTCTGAGGGGAAATTTGGTTTTCTTTCTGTAAGGTCATATTTTGGATTATTTTCTGGCCAGAACACAGAACAAAGCATTCCAGAGAAACCTTTGGTTTGTTTATCTACTTGGTGAAATGCTCTGATTTCTGCGCAGTCAGTGTGGTTTTTAGGAAGAGACAGTGGTTGTAAGACTGTTTTCTGCATCTCTTTTCTATTCATGATTTGTTTGCAACAAGATTATTGTAGATTCACCTTGATGAGAACTTTACTTTCTCATTTAAAATGTTTGCTTCCCCTTCCAGAGATTTATCATATTTTAAATACCTAGGTATTTTTATATGACTTGAATTATCAGTTCTTTCTTAGAAGGTAACCACTATTTAAAAGCAGAACTTCAATTTTGAAGTATTTCTTGCAGTTTGTGAGATTTGCTGTCTTAGTAAATTTATATTTTAGGTTGGTAAAAAGAGATTTGACTTCAAAATGATAATTAGATAGTTTTCTGAAGTCAACCTAAATGTTTACTATTATCTAAACAATAGTTCTATGATATATTTGGTTGGTAGAATGAAGCACTTAAAAAGGATAATCTAGAACTTTATAAACTATGACTAGACCTCAAAATCAAAAGTGTAGAGTGAACAACATACTTTTCAGAATATTATGTGTGATTATTAATTATTAATCATACTATATGTTTATGAATATGTAGGTGTTTGTACATGTATATGATTAAAAAATAGATAGACTGTCATATTCATGAATTCATGAGAGTGCTTGTCCTGAGAGGTGATGAACAGGGGTAGGGAGGAGAATATAATTTTTTTTAAAAGATTTATTTATTTATGCATATAGAACTTCGGTACAGGTCAGAGGGAGCAGAACAAGCAGATGTACTGAAATGCACTGCTGAGGGGAGCAGTGGGTGAGACAGGAGAGGTCTGCTACACCACGTAGATCACCTTTCTGGTTGGGGATTGAACTGATGCTGTCGGCTAGCTTCTTAATGCAGTGCTTCAACCTTTTGTGCCACCAGGGAGGGTCTGGGAGGAGATTATAATTCTACATTTAAAAAAGGTCCTGAGAAGATATGGTTATAATCTGACTAATGAATAATATTAGGAATGGGATTTCTGCTAACATTTTTCTAATAAAAATTTCTATATGATATTTTCTAATGAAATAGTTTCCAGCTAGGAACCATATGTTTATCAAAATTCTGGAAATGAAACTGAAGCTGTTGTCTAAAACTCTATTATTTCACAGTGTCATTTTGTGTAAAATGAAATTTAACAGAATGTATCTTGAACAAGAGGAAAATGTCAAGGTGACCTGGTTCCTGGGAAGTTATAACATCATGTAGTTTTAAATTAAAGACACCAGAAGTAGGGAGTGGGGTGGGATAGAGAGAATTAGATGAAGCTGTCAAAATTTATACTCTTCCAATTATGAGGTAACTAAATACTAGGATGGAGCATACAGTGTTATGGCGGTACCTAGGACTGCTGAATGATACACAGGGGAGTTGTCAAGAAAATATGTCCTGGGAGTTCTAATCCTAAGGAAAATATTCCTTTCTTTTTATTGTCTCTATGTGAGAAAGTAGATATTAGCTGAACTCCTTGTGGTAATCATTTCATAACATATGTAAACCAACCCCTCATGCTGTGTAACTTAAACCTATAAAATGATGTGTGTCAGTTACTTCTCTTTAAATAAAACTGGAGAAAAAAATGACAAAGACTCCAGCCGGAGACTATCAGTATCAAACACAGACTTGAACCCTGCTAGTTTTCAAACTGGGGACAGGTTAACTTCTTTGAATCAGTTTCCTTATGTGTTGTCTGAGAACAGTACCCACCTCTGTTGTGAAGGTAGGAACCTGTGCGTATCTTAGGCATGCAACAAAGATTGGCCATTATTCTTTTCATCATCAGTCCCACTATGAGCAACTTCAGTTTTTCATTATCACCTTAGAGTCTTTGTAAATGCTTTTTCCTCTTCCTGGAATGCTTTCCATTGTCACCCTTATTTCATCTAGTTAACTCTTTATTTTTCAGAAGTCTTTAGAAATTCCTATTAACTCATCAGAGAAGTTCCCTGTACTTTCCCACCTGACTTAATTCTCTGACATACAAATTTGTAATTCAATAATAATTTGTGAACTTCTGCCTCTCTCAAAGAATTATAAATGGTTTTTCTTCTTCACTACTGTATCATCAGTGATTTGAACAAGGTTTGGCAAATTAGCAGAGTGACTAAGTCAGCAAAGTGACCCTAACAGGTGGACACTGTCAGTTAATGTTACCAGGAAACATAATGCAGTGCCTTTGCCTAGATAATTAACTTACTAGTATTAGGAGCTAAATCTAGGGTTATATGATTTTATAAAAGATATATATGACATGTATTGACTTATTCGTAATAATGCATTATAAGGCTCCAAACTAAGTTTTGCAACAGATTTGTTATTTGGCTTTAGAGCATCTGATGGATAGTAATATTGAATATAACTATAGTCACATATCTCATTTGCTGTGGAAAGCAGGAAAATTTCCACACTATAATTTTTTTTAAGATTTATTTATGCATTCAGAACTGGGGTACAGGCCAAAAGCACAGGGGTGGTGAGAGGATTCACCAGAGACAGAGTGAGGAGCTGAACAGGTCCACTGATGAAGTACACTGCTGAGGGGAGCAGCAGACGGGTCAAGAGAGGTCTGCCATGCCATGTGGGTGACCTCCGGGCCGGGGATCGAACTCATGCTGAGGTGGCTTTAGCTTCTTAGTGCTGCGTTTACCCTCTGCACCACCAGGGAAAGGCCCTTCATCACTACACCAGGGAAGGGCCCCTCATCACTATACTCTTAAGGCTTGTTATATGCTTCTCTTTGTTCCACCTCAAGCTAATTCATTTTATCTTTTAAGAATAACAAGGGGGAATTAATAAATAGGAAAGATTCTACCTAAAGAAGCAGAATAATCCACGTTCTTTTAGAATAAACTTACTTATTAAATACTTTGGGGAAGAAGGGGACTTTGTAAATTAGGTAGAATATTACTTATATATTTAAGATAAATAAAACAGTAGGCACTTTGAATTAGAGATTTTTGAAATTGGAGGAAAGGCAGGAAACTGGTTCCCTCTTAGTTTTGGGCTTACTTCCTCTGGGAGAGAAAACTAATAATGTCTTAAATTTTGAGGAAGGTCAGTGTATTCAGATATTAGACTTTTCTCCAGGAAAGGTAGGCTTTTGAAACTAATCTAAAGCTCAACTTTTTCAGAACATAGAGGAGCATACCAAAATAAGAACAAACAAGAAATGGGAACTTTGAAGACTTTGAAGGAATTTTACAATCCCTGTAGGTAGTCGGGAAGGTGAAATTCCAGGGTGAGGAAAATAATGCAAAGCCATATTTCGAAAAAGAAGACTAGGAATTCTAGCCTTGTGAACTTCCCTCAACCTTTGGAGACACACCAGTTTATAATACTCATCACAGGAAAAATTACTATGGCCATTGTTTTCTCTCAACACACTTTCCTATTACTGAAGTATGTGGAAATTATCATTACTGTGTTTTAAAAATTCTTTCTTAAAAAATGAAGTACAGTTTTCTTACATCTGTGTTAGTTTTCTGACAGTCTAGGATGTCTTCTTTCCACTGTAGTCACTGTATTTCTCCAACCACCAGAACACCCATGGTCCTTCACCATAGTCCATTATATTCCCCCTGCCCCTCTATTTTATGTTTTGTCCAGTCCCTCCCTTCCTGAAAATCTCAGATTTATGGTCAGCCTTCAAGGGTTTCTAAGGTTTTAAGGTTTGTCTTTGTTTGATGCTTTGTTTGGTTTTCTATGTTACCATCTGGTATTTATCTTTCTCCTTCTGGTTTATTTTGCTTAGCATAATCCCTTCCAGCTCCATCCATGTTGCGCATATGGCATGAATTGATCTTTTTTGATTGTGGAGTAATTGTCTACTGTGTATATATACCACATTTTTAAATCCAATCATCTGTTTGGGGACATTTAGATTGTTTCCATATATTGGCTATTGTTAATATGGCTGCAATAAACATAGGAGTGCAGCTTTCATTTGAATTAGTGTTTTTGTGTTGTTTGGGTAGATAGCTAGGATTGGAAGTGCTGGATGGTATGTCAGATCCATTTTTAGTCCTTTGAGGAACCTCCACACTGCCTGCCTGTGGGCTGGACCAGTCTACAGTGCATTTCTGAATGCTGAGTATATACTAATTTATTTATTCACTTCCCTTCCATTCATCAGAAGACACTTAACTTGGTTTCAATTGATTGCCAGACTCAGAGTAACATCATTGCTTTACATGAAAATAAAACATTTCTTCCTTAGAATTGCACAAATTAGTTACTGCTTGTAAGTATGACCTGAAGGGTATAGCAAGATACCAAGAAAGTTTTTTTGCAAATTCAAATGTGTGGGCTCTTAAAGCTACTTATAAGCACTTAACCAATTTATTAACCACCTGTTCCCAACATTAGGGCTGAAGGGTACTTTTAGCATCTTATGTTAGAAGATTATGTGCCCTTTGGAAAACATGGGTTTAAAGAACATTCTAATGCATATAATCAAGCTCCATTCCTGACACTCAAAACACACAGTCTTGAGCTATAGTCTACAGACCATAGGTATTAATTATTAGGTGTCATTTAGGCATTAATAATAATTAATAATAATTAATAATAATTAGTCTGTATTTCTTAGAAATACAGACTCCCATGCCCCAGCACTGAATCAGAATCTATGGTTTGACAAGATGGTGCTCAGGTCCTGCTTATCGGCATTTAAGTTTATTGAGCGTTGCTGTCCAAATCCAAAAAAACCAAGTAGATTTTAGAACATAAAACTTAAGTAATGAGTGATTTATCATCCAGCAATGCCACCTGTATTAGCTTTAGGGAACTGAAATATTAACACGTTCTTCTAGATGTTGCTCAACCATAACTGTGAATATGACATTCACTTGCCTTAGTTTGGCCAACTATTAGCTTAGGAACAAAGTTATTGCCACCTCTTGACAAGGGCCATTCAAACATGGCAGTAAGCTATCTTTTCTCCCTCTTGATTTAAGCCTTTCCAGGTGTAACTAAATCCTCATCCGCTTAGCTTTTCCTTGTTATGCTTTGAGTTTCTTTACTAACCTATTCAGACTAAATAATCTTACAGAACTAGCACAACTTCAAAGTTGTTACTGCTCTTTTAATCTAACTAATAATAAGCGGTAACAGGTAGTGTAGGTAGAAGGTAATAGAAATCCATAATTTATACTTTCCATACATTCAGAGAGCTGGAATTCTGAGACTCAAAACATTGCCTGATGGTGCAGACTTCATTATAACAGCCCCACTGAAGAGCACACTGAATGCATCAACCACTTGGCACTTAAAAGTGAAGTGCACATATAGATAAATGAAAATAAGCATTTAGTTTCTGTGTAAATTTGAAACTTTTTAGGAAAATCATGGAACCCACAACTCAGCAAATCAGTTGATTTAATTTTTCAGTAATGTATCACACACACATCTCACCCCTAGAGATTATCTTAAGTAGTTTTAAAACTTCTCTGTCTTAGTAAAATCTTAATATTTTTCCATATTAAAATATACTTTCTATAATAGCCAAGCATAATTATTTCCTTTTTAAGGGACATTAGCATTCATAAATGTCTCTGAAAATGTCATATTGTCAGTAGTTTTTCACTTTGATAAATTGCTTCCTGAGAATTAAAAAAGAAAGTTTTATATTAACAGTAAATAGAGGGCATACAGATTTTCTTTTTCAGGAATAGTCTTATGTAAGAAAGGCTGTAGTTGGAGATACTTGAGATTTCTTTTTTCAAAACTTTTTGGAGAAAAGGGTCAAAAGCACATTCTTAAGCTAATTTCTTTTCTCTCTAGTTTCTCCCATAGCTTCCTTTCTCTCACGTTCTTCTAGATTTTTTTTTATTCTTCTTGACCTATTCCTCATTTTCTACTCTCCTTCCTACCCTTTGGAGGTTTTCAGCCCCATCTCTCACCTCCGCATTTAACAATAAAGCTGTGTGTATGTGTAGAGAGAAGCTGAAAGTAAGACAGATGGTTCTTTCACTACCAGGTTATTGGGATTAATTGAGCTGGCTATGTTATTTTTTTCAAGGAGACTGAGCTGGATCCTGGCATAACCAGTCATGACTACAGTAATGTAATATAAACGCTGGTTTTGCTGTTAGATTTTTTTTGGGTGTAATTTCATTACTGTAAAGCATTTGGAAGGGTCAGAAGTGAGTTTACTAAATTAGTGTTTTCATTAATAATGTTTTTTAAAATCACATAAGTTTTTCTTGGGTAGTGGAGTCATTCTTTTGAGCATGCTTTTTTTTTTTTTTTTTTTTTTTAGTACTTGTAAGTGAAGAAGAAGCACAACCCTTTGTCTTACATAAGTTCTAGTGGAGAAATTCCAACAATTTAGCAGATCACGTTCTGAGGCTCCAGCAACCTTATTCGATCTTTGCCTTCAGGAACAGAGGGCCTTTGGGCAAGAAATTACTAAAAGTGCAGGTAAGACAAGGCAATACTAACATTGTCACAGATATCTTAGATGTATGTTTGAATTCTTGAAATGTTCTTGTATGATGTGACTTCTTTCTCTAGCATACTTTAAACTACTTATAAGAAAACCTCTCCTTCTTTGTATGCAGCTACCTGTTAATTTGCCTCTTATTAGCTTAACATGTGGTCAAAGGCCTGTGAAACTATTAATTTGGCCCATATCCTTAGCATCTGCCAACTTTGAGTTATGGAGATCTTAATTACTATAGACGCAAACTGAATGGCCCTTCTTTGGGTTGGTATAAGCCAGCATGGAATAAAAGGTTAAGAAAGCTGAAATTAAAAATCAAACAGTACATGCATCCAATTATCAGTAGAGGATCTGCGTTAAGAAGCCGTGTAACTTTGGGCAAGATGCTTGTTCTCTCTGGTCTTTGTTTTTTTCAGTAGACATGAAACTAGTGTTCATTCTGTCATTTAATGCTATAATTAATAATAAATTCATTAAAAGTACCTTAATATACTTTTTTGGGCTTATTCTAGAAATTGTACCTGGAACTACATGTACCAATTTTAGATTCTAATTTATAAATTTATTCTGACAAAACCCTGGAACTCAAATATCCGTCAGGAGGAATTAGCTGAATGTTTCACCCATGAACTTTCTATCACCCATTGACTTTCTGATTTGTGAAGGCTCATTAGAAAACAATTATTCTACCAGTGAATTTGTTGCAGTACTGGCTTATCTTTGTGTAAAGGGTACTTATTCACTGAGAAATTTATGCTTTCGTGGTACTGGTGAATTCTGACATTTAAATGGTTTTGGAATCACTTGAGCTCTTCATTTATACATAAATGGTTTCCAAGTCTGGCCTTAGCATGGTCCTGAGACTGTGAGCCTGCAGAGTTCCTGGGTACCATAAATCTTAACTAAGAGAGGGCTAGGTTCAGGTTTCTTACTGCCAGAAACATCCTCATTTAATGGAATCTGGGCTGTAATCATGATGATGTATGGAATTGCCTTTCCTATCAATCGTTACATTGTCTGGCCTCAAGAAGATGGAAATATGGGGCCCATTCCTGGTGGCTCAATGGGTTAAAGCACAGTACTACAAGTTAGCTGCAGCCGCTTCAGTGTGTGTTCAATCCCAGCCCCAGAGGTGACCCACATGGTACAACAGACCTCTCTTGTCTCACCAGTAGCTCCCCTCAGCAGTGTACTTCATCAATCTGCCTGTACTTCATTAGTCTGTCTCTGGTGAATCCTCTCACCGCACCTCCCCGCACCTTTGGCCTGTACCCGAATTGTGTATGCATAAATAAATAAATTTTAAAAGGAGAAGATGGACATATCTTGAGTCTCTATAGCTTAATGATGAAAGGGGTTCAAATCCTAGCTCTGCCACTTATTGGATAAGTAATGACTTCTCTGAACTTTTGTACCTTCTGTATGATAGGTGCCTTTCTTAAAGGTGGTTGAATTGAAACACTTGAAATATATGGAAGGGTTCTGTGTCATAAGTGCCCAGAAAATTTTAAATTTTTTATTGCTATCCTGTTGCTTAGTTTTTATTCTTCTGTCCCCATTCTTTTGGGCTAACTAATACTCAACTTTCAGCCTTACCTTGTTAGACATTGCTGCTCGAACCTGGTTTCTGAGCCTAGGACACAATATCTGAATCTTTCTCAACATTATCATAGTTTCAAATCAGAATGTAAGATTATCTCAAGACATACATTTGATATGCTGGCTACAAATCTGGATTTTTTTGGAGTTTGTTTTTACTAAGTCAGTTTTATTATGGAAAGCATACAAAGGAATGATTTCTATAATAGAAGTATGTTCTAACTCTTCAGATGCCTATTGCTCATGATTATTACTATTTTGATTGCCTGTCATTATATATTCAAAAGCAGACGAGAAAGGCTTCTAGGTATGGATTCTTTGACCTGGTGATATGAGTGTGCTGATTAGTGGAAGCTTAATTTTGTAAGGTTAATATTAGCATCATGTCATGAGTTCTTTACCAAGATATTGAGAGTGAGTCTTTTACTGATGGTTTGGTGTATTGGACAGAGCAACAGTGTGACTTAAAATATATATTTGATCATTCAGATTAGCAAAGCATATATTTCTTATGTATATTTGCTCTTAATCATGGTTGCTGGCTCACAGATCGTAAAACCTTGGGATTTTTTAAGTATTGAATGTGATAAAGGTTTCTCTTGTTAAGTTAATTAGAGTAACTTTTGGAAAACACCTGAGGATGGGGCTAGTTGCCAGGGGAACCAACCATGCCTTTAGTAGGTTGGAACATCTTGTCCCACCCCCTGACCTCTGGGGAGGGGAGAAGATTGGATGCTGAGTCAATTGCCAAGGAGTAAATCATGCGTGTAATGAAGCCTCTGTAAAAACCCAAGAGGCAAGGGGTTTCGGAGAGCTTCCGGCTGGTGAACACGCAGAGACTGGAGAGGATGGTGTGCTTGGAGGAGGCATGGCGAGTCTACGTCTTTTCCCCATATGTTGGTCCATGCAGCTCTTCCAGCTGGGGACTGACTCCTGAGGTATATATGCTTTGTCATACGTTGGTGATCTAGTGAGCAAACAGGTTTTTGATACACTAGCAGATTAGTGGTACCTGAGTAGGGGGTCCTGGGAACCTCTGATTGCTAATGCGTCAGAAGCACAGGTGACAGCTTGGGCTGGGGAATGGAGCAAATTTGGCTAAGCTGTTTACCTGTGGTATGCAATAGGGGAGATAGTGTCTAAATTGAGTTGAAGTCAGATAACCCTGCTAGTGTTTATCTAGTGCTTCATATTTGCTATTTATAGTAGCTCTATAAGGTAGTATCACTACTCCCATTTTATAGTTGAGAAAACTAAGATATGTGGTCATATGACTAATCAAGATGTAGATAGAACTGAGACTCAAGCCCAAATTGGCAGTTTTATACCTAATTATGTCACTACCTACAAAGAACAAATTGCATGAAGATAAGATGGAAGGATCAAGTTATAGAAGTCTTAAATTCCAGGCTATAGTAACTTTATGTTTACCTGTCAGAAAATGAGAAGTCACTGAAGATTTTCCTGTGGTGTGGGTGACAAAATTAGGCCTGAGCTTTGGGGATTTTTTTGCCAGGTACATCAGAGTGGGTGGCTTAAGGGGAAGAAGGATTAAAGATCATTGCTAGTAGCTGCGAAGTGGTGAGAATCTGAGTTGAGAAACAGGATTGAGACTGGAGCACACCTGCATTTAGTTGTGCCAAGAAGCAAGAAGGACCTCAAAGCCCAGGCAGGGAAACTAGAGGAATGAGACATGGCCAGAGGAGGTGGTTCTGGAATTGAAAACCATAGCGCTTAGCTAGTATTTGAGGGAAACAAGCACTGGTTATTACTGTGCACCATGATAGGACAGAAACTGGGCTGGAAAGGAATGCAGCTACAGATGTTCTCCTGTAGTAACTGACTATGCTACTTTTCAGTGAAGTCAACTTTGGCAAGTTTTAAAATGTTTCTAAATCATAGCTGCTGCTTCTGTAATGTGGTGAAATAAGACCTTATTCTGTCTAAATACCCTGAACTCTTGCAGTCATTCCAGCTTTGAGAGCTATAATTGTTGAGTCCAAGTTCTAATAAATAGAAGTATTATAAAGGTTTAACTGGCGATTCAGGTGGCATTTTAGGTGAATCAGAAGATGTAGAATGAACTGTGTGTCCTTTATAGTCTCAAAAATAGGAGTGTCATTGATAATGGTTGGAGAAGGGAAAATAAGACTGAAAATAATATGGAAATGAAAAGGTCCAAGAAACTGACAGAAAATAGAAGCATTCCTTAGAATGAGAGGAATTTTTCTCAAAGCCACTAATTTTCAGAATTTATCTACAGAAAAAAAATTGCTGATTGTATCTAAGTGTTGAGAGATAAAGGTTTCTCTTGTTAAATTAATTAGAGTAACTTTTGGAAAGCACCTGAGGATGTGGCTTGTTGCCAGGAGGCCCTGACCTTTGAGGAAGGCAGAGGATTGGAGGTTGAGTCATTTGCCAAGTAGTTGATCAGTCATACTGTTCAATGAAGGCTCTGTAAAGGTTAAGGTGATGGGGTTTCTGAGAGCTTCTGGCTGGTGAACACACAGCCAGAGGATGGTGTGCTCAAAGAAGACATGGCAAATCCTCGTCCTTTTCCCACACCTTGGTCAGTGCACCTCTTCCAACTGGGAATTCTGGAGGTACATATGCTTTGTTATACATTGGTGACCTAGTGAGTAAACAGATTGCCAGGGCTGGGTGAGATGTTCCAGCAAATTAGTATTGTCTGAGGAGGGGGTTCTGGGAGTATAACCATCTGTTAAAAACACAGGTCACAGCTTCTTGGGGTTCCACTAAACCTGAAGTGGAGGTTGGTCTTGGTAGGCTGAACGCCTTACTCTGGCATCTGTTGCTATCTGGAGTAGAAAGTGTCTGACTTGACTTGAGTTCTCCGTCAGCACGATGGTGTCTGAGAATCGCTTAGTAGTTTGAGGAAACCTCCACGTGTTAACATTGGAATTGGGTGTAGGAACTCGGTATAACTGAAAATTTTGAAAGGTCAAAACCCAAAGACTTTCAAAAGTGATAGCATGGAACTTAGAACGAGCTTCCAAGTCCTCTCAATTTTTTTTTTTTTTTTTTTGTGAAACCCTGATCCTCTCAGTGGGATTTAATTCCTTCGATCTTCTCCAGGGCACTTCCTAAACATGAATCACCTGGTGATCTTGCTAACATGCTGAATCACCTGCTGATCTGACTTAGTGGACCAGGGTGTGCAGCAGAGACTACACTTTTACGAACTATTGTAAATCTATAGACTATACTTTGAAGAGTAGGATGCTAGAATATTTAGCTTTACTTTTAACCACAGATAAACATTTTCTAACAGTGTAATTTAGCTTTCTGGTCAGACTAAGCTCTATTCCCCATATATTAACTACTTATGATAATTTTATATCTGTCAGTGGTATCACTGTAGTTTGTATTTGTATGTTAAATGGTATCAATTTGAATTGTTATAGGTGGGGACTTTTTTATTCTGAGAGATTAAAGAAAATGAGTTGTTCAGAAATAGTCACCAGAACAAAATATATTTTCATAGAAAGTTAAATATTCATTTTTTGACCCTGAAAATGTTTCTAATGAAAGACTTGTACTTGGGTAGTCACCAGCTTTTCAGCAAGCAAAGACTTAAAGAAATCAAATGTCTATTATGGGTGAACTGGTAGATAAATAGTGGTAAAGCTATGCCATCAGATATGACTTAGCAATGAAAAGTAATGAACTCGTACAAGCAATAGTTTTTTTCAAAAGCATTATACTAATTAAAATAAGTAAAAATAAGATATATATTCTAATTATATGAACTTAGAATATACAAAACTAGTGATAAGCAGGTCACATACTTTAGGACAGGCAGTGGGTGAAGGGAATTGTTGCAAAGAGGAAATGGAGGGCATCTGAGGTGAATGGAAATGCTTAATATCATAGATTTTAGTGTTTACATATGACCATTTTTCAAAATTCAGCAATTTGTACACTTACAAGTGGTGAATTTCATTTATATAAAGTTTTTTTTTTGCAATGAAACTAATTTAAAACATGGCCACAATCTTTAACCTGTTAACAGTATCTTACACTACTTGGCATTGTTTTATCAGTGGGATGCTAACAAGGAAATAGAGAAGAATCTAGTCTGGAAGAAGAAATGACTGTCTGTGAGAAAATATGGATGAACAGTAGGAACATAAGCTCCCTTATAAGCTGCTTTGTGTACTTTGTGTATTTTTAATATAACTGAGTTTAAAGGGAAAGATCTTGAAAACAGGAACTCCAGTTCATTTATTTTTAGCATTAAGAATAGTGTGCTATTAGCTGAATGATCTTAGTGTGTCCCGCTATTTAAAAACAAAATTCTGCTGAAGTCATTTTTCTCCTTTCATGTTCTTTGCACTAAGCTCTCCAGTTTTCAGGGGGAGGATTGGATTAGACTCGGCAGTGAAGGCTTAGCTTTAATTAGGTGAAAAGTTCTGTCTACATATGCTAAGGATGAAGTTTGGCAAGACTGACTGGCCTGTTCAGAGGCTGAAAGGGGATGTGTATGCACCTGTAGGAATTAGCTACGCATCACTATATTAACAGAACAGGGAGAGAAGAGGAAATTCATATGTAGGAATTAGCTACACATCACTGTATTAGCAGAACAGGGAGAGAAGAGGAAATTCATGTAAATGCTCTGCCAAGCAGAAGAGAAGAAACTGTTTAGAATCAACCAGAATGTATATAGTTGTTCTAATTTGTTGAAATGGTAGAACTATTTTGGGGTAGGAAGTAAGATACTTAAACTAACTAATTTTCTTTTAATGAAATCAGTAATGTCAGATTTTCCCCTTAATTTTTATCAAATAGCAGTAGCTTGGCAGATTGAAATTTAGTTTTTTAGGTATAATATTACTTTTGAATGCTGTTTAAAAATTTTAAATTATGGTAATTTAAATTATGCTCTCTTTAGTTGTGAAATGATTTTTCACATTATGCTTTTAACAGCCAAGTATTTCAATAAATAGGTACATTTAGTTAGTTTTATTTCCTTGAAGGTTAAATGTTTAGTAAGTTTATGACACTATAGTTAAAAAGTACAATAATTATTGTTTGAAATTTTCCCATCATATACCATTTAAGAAAAAACAACCATAGACAAACGTGGGTTTTAATTTTGGCCTGTGCTCTGCATCATTGGTCTCTTTAGCATAGGGTGATAATGGCCCCTGCTTTCTTCACCTGTGTGACAAGGGCTTGTGTGGTGCTCTACCTTTAGTGACTTCTATTACTTACATGATCCATATAATAGGGTGAGATTTGTGGTATATAATAAGGCTACTGATTTGTATCATCCTAATCAATAAAAAAGACCACCAATAAAAGAGGGGTAGTAAACAAAAGGTCATTATATGTGTCACTGTGAGGTGGCCTGTGTGTCTCCATTAAGGTTTGAGCTATGTGGATGGCTAGGTCTTAGCAGGCTTACAGACCTTATCAAGATGGACCAAAAAATTAGATATTAATGTATAACTAGAGCTGTGGTCAGTGCATGTTCTGGGTTTGTAGCTATAAATATCAGGCTGCTAAGAGTAGTCATAAACAGAGCAATAAACATAACAAGTAAAGAAGGTAGGAAGTAGGGTCTGTTGGACAAGTTCACACAGACACACACAGTGTATGTCATTGTGAGCATAGAATTGTGGAGACGGGCCTATCCCAGGGCTGACAGGCTGTCAGCAGCTCCCAAGTCTGGGAGGCAAATTGGAGAGGACCCCTGGCTAAGGGGAAGTCATGGCTGACTCCTGCCATGCATGTGTGATGTGTGTTCACAGTGCTGTGTGGAACCAGGGGAGATAACCTTTTCTAGTCTGCACAGATGCTGTTATTGGGTGGGCCTTCTGATCAACAGCTCACTGGGTGTTTGATGAGACTGGGCAGCAGCCAAACAGGACTTCTGTCACCAAGGAGACAGAATATAAGGTGACTGTGGATGAGGACATGACTAAGAACCCTAATTACTCCCTGGAATTTCAGCCAGAGAGCTGTTGGGATCTGTCACTCAGTAGCCTTGTGAATGGAAGCCAGGCCCATAGGTGAACTGTGCAGTTCACTGTGAGATCAGCAGGAATGGGACCAAACTGAGCTGCTACACAAGGTCTATAAGGGCTCCTTGCTTCAAGCTAGGAACAGCCCCAGAGCTGGGGTGGGGTTGAGCCTGTGATGGGCATTAAAAGTCCCAACAGCAAGGTCTAGGGGACACTGGGTCTAATGAAGCCAGGCAGGTGGGGTCTGTCTGTACACAGCATCTGGAAAAATGAACTTGAAAACTGTTTCTTCCTTAAGTGCCTGGTTTTTGTATTTGCTGAATAGAACAATATTTCCATAACTATTGCTGACCGTGTGTTTTTCTAAAGCTCTTTGCAGTTTGAGAGCATTAGGAAAGCCTGAAAACAAAAATCTTACCATTTCAAGTGTCATTTCATGGATTTGTTTGGTTTTTATAAACTGCTAGTCTGCTTGCTCATATCTCTGAGCTCCAGAATTAGGATCCAGTAAGGGCTCAGAAGTAGTCAAGTCCCCAGGTGGTCCTGCTGCTCTGGGGTGCCAGAGCCATCCCACCCTTACCAAATACCTGAATTAGCCTTTCTGTATTTCTCACTGCCCATGGAACAATCTCAGGTAGTTATAGCTTCTAATTCTCTTTTGGGTTCACCTCATACCTTTTTTCTTGAGAGAAAGGATGACATCAAGAATAGAAGCCTGAGAAAGAAATGGTCAGACTTGAGGCTTGCTTTAGTCTGTCTTAAACAATGTGATCTGGGATCACTCATTCAACCCCAGAATCTTTCAGTTCCTTCCTTCATTGAGGAAATTGCACCTGCACATTTATTTTAGCAAACTGTTTTGGGCTCTAAGTGATATGATAGATATATAAGTATTTCATGAATTTTTAAAACATGCAAACAATGTAATATGTATAGGGCATAATATATAATTGAGAACAAAGCATGGTTCCACTGTTGAGTCACTTTGGCATCTGGATTATTCATCTATTGGGCTATGTAATGTAGTTTAAGAAATATCAGTATCTACAACTGAGTTCTGCTTGTCCATGGTGCCCTCACCCATACATCAGAAGACAATTACTTTTTGACTTAAATTTTGTAAAGGATGTTTTAGGGACTCTGCTCTTTAGAGCAAGAAGCTGGCATCTGTCATATAAACTTTTTTGGTAATTGAAGCTACAATGAAGGGCCTTATGTGCTTTTGTTTTTTTAAACAGGCACTTTGGTAAGGTCTAACTGGTTTTCCTTTAACTGCTTTTGCTCAAAAAAAATGGTTATTCCATTTATAGAATTATAATCAGGGAATTCATTTGTTTGTGGAAGCTTTTTCCTGTGAGCAAGCAGAACTATACATGTTTATCACAAGGATATCCTGACTGGCTCCGGTCTACCTTGCAATTGGAATATGGATACTTTTAGTCACTCTGGTATTTTATAGGTGATTCAGTTTCCTAAATTTTTCTCAGATCTGTGTGCAGTGGGTATTCAAGAGTAGGTTCATTTTATGTAGGACCTGAAAGCATAAAACACGTAGAAGAAAAACGTTCAATAAGCTTGATGACATCAGCCTCAGGATGTCTTACATCCTTTGTGCATTCATCTCCAACAACAAGAGACACAAAGGCAAACATAAACAAATGGGGAGTACATCAAACTAAAAGGCTTCTGCATGTAAAAGAAACCATGTTAAGATGAAAAGGCAGATCACTGACCCAATAGAAATTGCAAACTGTCTATCAGACAGGTGTTAAAATCCAAAACACATAATAACTCATACAACCAACAACAAGCATACAACCTGAAAATGGACAGAGGACCTAAGAAGGCATTTCACTAAAGATGACATGTAGATGGCCAACAGACACATGGAAAGATATTCTGCATCACTTACCATTAGAGAAATGGAATGAAAACCCCATGGAGATTTCACCTCCTGCTAGTGAGAATGACTTAAGAAGTCCAGAAGGAAGTACTGGTTTGTATTTTGGATTGAGGAAATGGGACCCTTCTGCACGGTTGGAGGGAGAAGAAGTTCATGCAGCCACTTATTTTGAGATTTCTCAAAGTTCAAAATAGAACCACATGATTCAGCAATTTCACTTCTTGGTAATTATCTGAAAGTATGAAAATACTGTTTCAAAAAGATAGATGCACCTTTCTGTCCATCGCAGCACTACTTGTAACAGCCAAGACCTGGAAACAGCCCAAGTGCCTGGCAGCAGATGAGTGGATTAAGATGTAGTGCACTTAGGGAAAAAAATGAACCTTTCCAGTTGTGACAACGTGGATGGACCTTGAGGGGATTATCTAAGAGAAATAAATCAGAAGGAGAGAGATAACTACCCATTAATAGAATATTTTTAAAAGGTGATTGAACAGCTAAAAACTAAAAACCCTTAAGATTTTTACAACAAAATGGTGGTTACTAGAGGGGAAAGAAGTAGGGAGGAAACAGATGGTGATTGGTCATTTGGTGGTGGGTGTGGTATGAAATATACAGTTGCTGAAGTAAGAAACTGTATCTGAGACCAAGACAGTGTAACTGTTACTTCAATAAAATGAAAGAGATGGTTCATTTTACTTTTTGAAGGGGAAAAATGTCTCTCAAATGTCAGATAAGCCACATTCTGTTGAATGAAAAAACAGCAAAACTCTTGCTTAGTCATACTTTCATGCTTTGTGAAATAATACATAAATTTTCCAAAGAAGGTCTTTGGGAGGACAGATAAGTAAATTGAATTGTAAATACTGACTTCTAAAGACTGAGTTCTTTCAATTTTCATACTCTTTCTTACATCTTAGATGTAAATTTTTATTTTTTAAATTGCTGAAACTGCTGACTGATACCCTGTGTTTTTGCACAAATGAAATTCTGTGTGAGGTTTTAGATATTTAGAGTATGTAAGCACATTGCTTTGGTGACTGGTTTGGCCCATGGTAAAAATACTACTTGTCCAGGACATTCTTAAGCCTGGCAGTCGTAATTTCTAAAACATCCTAGTCCAAATCTAACTTATGGATTCTAGAACATCCAGAGTTGCTGGGCACTTCTGATGTCTGAGATCAGCATGTACAGCAATAATGGCTTGCAGTGATGTTTCAATGCCACAGGGTACATGCGTGATTATATTGGGGTTTTTGGAGTCTGTGCATATCCTGGATTCATGTGGAGTTATATCTGCATTAAAAAGCATTATGCTGGTTAGTTTAGTCAAAGGGATGAGACAAGCCAAGTCTACATCTGCTTCTTGTCACCACCAATAGGCTCTTTGGTCTTCAGGAAGACCTGCTCCAGGCCTCTGGCCAGTGCATGAGGTTATGAAATACTTCTCTAGGAGAGATTGCCTTTCAGAACCCATTTCCTTGACCCTTCTCAATTCACCCAGTTCCAGAGGAGGAAGGACAGCTAACCCGTGTTGAATGGCCTTATCTGTCATTGATTCCTCACTTAACCACTTCAGTAATGAGCCTAGCATCCTAGACACCTCACTGTCTTAAACGTTTACTCTGATAGTCTCTAACTTTAATTCCCTCCACCACTTGGATTTTACATATTGTACTAAGTATCAATTACTTTCTTGCCTTTTTACCAAGAAGAATTGACATCTTTTAAAATAGCCTATGCTACCTCAAGATAGCATACTTTACAAATGGGTGGATCAACCAAGTCTCACTCTGGCTTTCTTAAAACAGGTGCTTTACTATGTCAACAAAAGATCATCAATGTTAACTTTAGATTTAGAAAGTAAGTGACGCTTGTTCAACCTCAACCTATACTTTATGTTCTATGCCAGATGCCCATCATTTGGTGAGTCTAAGAAGCAATTGTTTCCCTTCTCTTGCAAACATGAGAGGGTACTAGGTAGAAAGAGGGTAAACAGATTTTCCTAATGTTCCCCTAGCCAGCAATTACGTGGATTGTGAATCATGCCTTCTGATTTCCGACAGTGTTATCAGTCACTCTTCACAGTGACTGTGTGTGTGGCAGATCCTCAAATAATGTTGTTTTGTAATAATGTTGATGTGAAAAAATTGTTTCCACCGAGAGCCACTGTGTGGAGTTTGCTCCTTCTCCCGATTGTGTTTGTTCCCCTGGATAAGCCAGTGCCCCCACGCCCCATGTAGGTTCTTTTGTATGTCTGAATTGTCCCAGTCTGAGTGGGGGTGTGCATGAACTTGTCCTGCAAGGAAAGGGCATCCTGTCCAGCCTGATTCCCACCTTGCTCTCTGAGCTGCCAGGGTAGGTTCTGCTCACTTAACACCCTGAACTGGAAGAAGCAGGTCGGAAAATTAATGAGTGAATACCAATCATTGTTTAATGTGAGAAGTGTTTTTGGACTTTCGAAATTTGGAACTTGTGTATGTATATGTGTGTGTGTGTCTGTCTGTGTGTGTGTGTGTGAGACAAGAAATATGCCAGGACCTCACCAGGAATCAGCTAGTTTAGGATGGCTTGGCCAGCAGATCATCACTAGTAGAGCAAAAGCAATCACTTTTGTTAAGGTGAAGCCCACATCATCAAGAAACACTTTGACTATGTTTAGTATATTCCACTTATGAAGGCAAAGGCATGCTTTGAGATTTCTATATTAGCTAACTTTGCTGTTAACTGTGAGGTGGTCTTAGATTATTTGGAAATGGATACAACCAGATTTTCTTTTCTACACTAACTGAGGTTAGTGTAGTCTGAGGTTAGTCTTTTCTTCCCTAACTGAGGTTGTTCTAGATATAGAAAGTTGGAAGGGAGTGGAATGTGCACTTGTTTAATAAACTAAACTTGCAAGAAATGTAACAAGTATACTTACTTAAGTCACACAGTGAGCAAATCTCTTCTGGAGCCATAGAATATATTGAATTTGTCATTTGCATTTAGTTCATGTGAATGTGAGAACCTATTTCTGTCTTTGAAGCAAAAGTGGGAACTAAATAAAGGTTTTAGGATTTAAAAAAATATTATAGAAAGGTTTTATTTTTCCCTTTTGCATTTTATTCTGTGAAGTATTGTGTCTATTCATTTTATAGAAAAGCAAATAGGTAATTAAATAAATTACCTGGTTATAAAATTGAAACATCAAGTAGGTGCATCTTAATCTGTATAAGAATTGAGAAAATGGGCATTATTTTAGTTTTTTTCTCACTTTTTTTTAAAAAGATTTATTTATGCATACACAACTGGGGTACAGGCCAGAGGAGCAGGGGTGGTGAGAGGATTCACCAGAGACAGAGTGGGGAGCAGAACAGGCAAACTGGTGAAGTATACAGCTGAGGGAAGCAGTGGGCGGGTCAGGAGAGGTCTGCTGCGCCATGTGGGTCACATCCCTGGCCAGGGATCAAATTGGTGTTGAAGCTGCTTTGACTAGCAAGTAGTGCTGTGCTTTAACCAATTGAGCCACCAGGCAGGGCCCTTTTCTCAGATTCTTAAAATTAGAAAAATAATTCCTAAAATTTGTAATAGCATCTGGAAGTTATAGGGCACTAAAGAAATGTTCATTTAGATCTTAGGCATATATTCACATCCTGTTGTGAAAGAAAGCATATTTTTTAATGTTTCTGGATAGAGCAGCACAGAGGGAGTAAATGTGTAAAATTTTCTTTTGAATACTCTTTCCTCTCTTACACAAGAAAGTAGTACAGAAACCACTAGCTTTGAAAATGTGGTACTGATTATTGGTCTACCCATGAATCACATTGTGTTGATCATAGGTAGGAGGGTGAGGAAAGTCGAGAAAACATCACTGTTCTGCACAATAAGTGCCTATTTCCAAAACAGCAGTGTGTCCTTTCTGTTGACTATCCTGTTTCTTCTTTAGGGTCTATAACTGAGCCATTGTGTACATCCATCTTTATAACCACCCTGCTTTTTCTATATTCTGTCTCTGTGTTTCAGGTGGGCCAGCCATGAGAGCATACCTTGTGGCCATTATCTTAAGTGCTGGCTTCCTCTACTATGTGCTACATTGTATATTATGGGGAACAAACGTCTATTGGTAAGTTTCTTTTTTTTTTTTTTAAGATTTATTTATTTGTGCATACAGAACTGGGGTACAGGTCAGAGGCTCAGGGCAGTGAGAGGCTTCACCAGAGACAGAGTCGGGAGCAGAACAGGCACATCAACGAAGTACACTGCTGAGGGGAGCAGCGGCGGGTCAGGAGAGGTCTGCCACGCCATGTGGTCACCTCCGGGGCTGGCGGGAATCGAACTCATGCGGAAGTGGCTTTAGCTTTTTAGTGCTGCGCTTTATCCCGCTGCGCCACCAGGGAGGGCGTGTAAGTTTCTTTCTTAATTTTCAAAAGTAACACCCAAATTGTTCTTTGACACAGATACGCAAATGATACTACAAAAAACTGTGGGAAAAACCCTGTAACATTTTTGAACTCTGGTACTTGACTTTTAGCACCTAAAGTGCTTTGATAAGAGATTATTCAAAAAGTTAGCTGTCCAACTATTAATCTGAAACACTCTGCAGGGGAGGAGAAGAGAGAGAGCAAAATGTGTGTGTGTGGGGGGTGGGGGGGAGGAGGTGACTATGTTCTTACACAGGGGATTATGTTTATGGTGAATTGGTGATGGGAATTTTGTGGACCTGCACCTGAAAGGAGAAAACATGCCTTGTACAAAAGGGAAGGACAATGTAAAATATATATATTCAATTAAAAAGAGAAATTGTTGATGAAATCTAGATACTACATATGGTTTCATTGTTTAAAAATGTTTGGTGAATGATGATATATGAGTATTTTGAAACAATGTTGATTTGCAGTATTACATCTCAAACTATACAGAGGCTCAGGTAGTTTTATTGCAGAGAAAATCTGTAGTTGTTCTTTTACGTTGTTCATCATTGTCAATCTTTTGACTCAGAATAATTTTCATTGAATTTAAGTCCTGGTGGGTGGCGATATATACCCATATGAAAATAACAACTTCCAAATTCAGATTTTTGTTTTTATTTTTTGTCAGTGTTTTAGTATTAGAGCCTAGAGCCTGTTTCTGGTTTGTGCTTAGTACATAAAATGTAAATTAATGCTTCTGCATTTAATTTCATCACTGATTGAAACATGATTATATGTTCTTCATGGAAGAGAGTTAAGCAGATAGTCCCTAGGAAGAAAAAACAGTGATAATGGGAAGGCCTGACTCTTAAGATTTTAGAGTTTGAAATTAAATACTGAACTAAAGAAATGTACAGGATGATAACATACCACATAAGAATTATACCACAGGGATCTCCTGTCTTCCATATTGTGTCTTTGTCCCACACTTAACGAAAAAATAGAACAGAAGACAGTCTTACCAGATTGCTAATTCTCTACAAATCCTATTGTTGAGCACATGGAAATGATAAAGCAGATAATGAAAAGGATCTGAATTCAGCAGTCTTTTGTCATCAGGATTTGGAGTGTTTATGACACGCCTACGCCGACATGCTGCTCCAGTCATAAAAAGTACTGGTAAATTAGATGGGTGTTTTTTATGCCTTAAAAACTATTTAAGACAGAAAATCATCTTGGAGAGAAAAGCCACTTAAAAGTTTGTTTTCAGTGTCCTAAAACTGTTTTGTTTGTTATGTTTCAGTAATTTTAGAAATCAAGTGCTAGCTTGTACTTCATTTCCTTCTGAATAAATTTGTTTATTTAACTGTTTAACTGTTAAACTATGTATCTCCCTTACATAAAGATTAAGGGATTCTTGCCATTTGTGGTATCCACAAAACATGTTGTCCTGCATATGTTCAGAAACCTAACAGCTCTAACTTTGAAGATTTGATACCAAAAATGATTGAGATTAATTCTGTCCATAAAGAGTTTAGTCCATTTTCTTTTCATTTGCATCCTGTGACTTGTAGTTGATAGTTTACATCTTGGATTTTGGATGAATTCTTTACATAATTTGTCATCATTAATATAATCATACATATATTAAGATTACATAAATCACATATATTTCTATAATGTAATAATCTCCACTAAGTTGTTTTCTTTTTTGCTGGGTTTGGATCCTACCACCTCTGCCCCCTACATTTCGTTTTGTTATGCTCTGTCTTTTTACAATACCCTTTTAAATCATGGAGACAAGTGCTCCATTCAGGAGACACACAAGGGCCTGGCCTGAGCCAAGAACAGAGCTAGATGCCACTCTAAACAGGATGATTTCTGGAGTGTCCAGGTCACAAGGCAGGGTCTGTGGAAACCTATAGCTTGGTGTTTGCTGCCAGTTAATGTGCCCTGATGTGGCTTGAAGGACCTAGGTTTCTGAGGTTTTCAGGGACTTTATAAAAGGAGCCTGGTGTTGACTTCCATGGTGCGTAATTCTAGCCCTCCTCAGAGCGTCCTTTGATTCACTGTTGTTGGAACCACTTCTGGGCTTCTCATCTCCTGGGCTTTTTCCACTCTTGCTTTGTACTCATGAACCCTCAGTGGGAGCAGTATTTGGAGAAGGCACATTCATACCTCAAGGGATGATATTTTATTCCCTGCCAGAGAAGTCGCTCTGGTGGAACCAACTGGGTTCCCAGAGCATTCGCTTCCCTTTGGGCTGACTGCCCAG
The DNA here is from genome assembly GCF_000260355.1 of Condylura cristata. Lineage (NCBI taxonomy): Eukaryota > Metazoa > Chordata > Mammalia > Eulipotyphla > Talpidae > Condylura > Condylura cristata. The sequence goes on along the minus strand of NW_004567104.1, from coordinate 48,762,321 downwards.
TTCTGGTTTCTGACTGACACTATTTTTATCTCACAGGGTGCCACCTGTGGAAATGAAGCGGAGAAATCAGATCCAGCCTTGTTTATCAAAGCCAGCTTTTGCTTCTCTCCTGAGGTAAAAATATAAGAGAAACTGTGACATACAAAATGTGTTGGTAATAATTTCCCACACTTGTTTACTTTTTTTCATACAAATCTTGGTATATAAAGTAGACAACCTATATTTAAGGAGGAGCTTGAATATCCTGTCACTTTTTGTGCTTTTAGTCAGAGCTCTGCACATATTTTAAGAAAAGGCATTGAAGAACTCAATCAGGCCAGTGTTCTTTTTCACACAGGTGAGATTAGAGAGGTCTGTTTGTTTTGATCATAAAAAAGTGAACTGTTCTTCAGGGTTTAATTTTTCCTCCTTCTGGTTCGCATGTTTTTTCCACTCTTGTCAGTTTGTGACTTCTTTCTTGTCTCTCTCCAGGTTCTTTGTGGCTAGAAACTTGAACTGATTTTTAGTGAACTGTAACACATACAAATAATGGCTCATCACAGAGAATGCAAATAAAGTTTATCATAGTTGTCAAGGCATGTAGGGAACATACTCTTCCATCTACACATACTTTTCTTCTGTGACTTACATTTTGACAGCGTGCTTGTCAGATATTTCTAAATAACTAAAAATAAGTGATTATCTGGCTTGAACTGAATTAAATGTGCAAGATAAATTTTTTAGCACTTTATTCACTAAGAATAAATAATACTAATTTTTAAATTTTTTATATTACTACACCTTTGGGACTACAGAGCCCTTTAAAATCAACCAATTCTCTGGAAAACTGTGGATACATTAAACCTTCCTGCATGTGCCATGGCACAAATGTGCCATGCTGTTCACAGTCCACCTAGTCCACCTTTGGGGGTGTGGCCACTGCAAAAACTAGAACAATGTTTTTAAACTTTTGATCATGACTCATAGTAAGGAATGCATTTTACTTTGGTAACTACTAATACTTGTGATTTATAAATTAAAGAAGTTTTACTCTTCCTAATCTGGATACCCCCCTCTTTTGCCTATGCATTTTAAAAAATTGCTGATTATGACTCACAAAATTGATTTCATGAACTACCTACAGGTTATGAACTGCAGGGTTAAAAATGCTTCTCTAGAATCGAGGTTCTCTTCATCTTTTGAGAAAAAAGGTATTTTATTTCTGAGAAAGCTCAAAAGGGGTTACTTATTCAAGATTGCCCACCAGGTGTGTAAGTCTACAGTTTAAGTGACAGGTTCGCATTTGTCCACTCTGGATAGTATTCTCTGGGGGCTGTGCTTTTTTCTCCCTCCTAGAAATCGGAGGAACCTCTGCCGGGAAGCTTGCAGGTGTTATCTGCAGTGCTGAAAGGAGGAAGCCTTTCCTGGGAATTAAATGTGGGTGTGGGATTCAGCTTTGTCAAATGTGCATTGGTGACCCCAGATGATACTCTGCACCTGTTTCACTTGTCATTGCTTCAGTTTCTTCATCTAAGTTGATTAATCAACTTTACCTTCCTCTCCAGTCTGTTGTAGGAGTGACAACAGTAGAAATAATGTGGCACATTATAATGTAATATGGTACAATATAATGGGATAAACTAGTATAGTGTAATGTATAATTATTACAGCTAAGAGTGATAGTGAGTTCCTACTATGTGTGGGACACAGTGCTGAATAATTATTTCATGTAGAAATAAAATGTAAGTCACCTTCATGACTTAGGTCTGAATGAAAAAAATAAAAAAATGAATCCTTTTTTACCTTCACCATCCTCACCAATTTCAAAGAGCAGAATCTGTATCACCTTGTCCTTGGGGTGCACAAAGTCCTCAGGTTCACCCTCCCAAGAAGACCAGGAAGATCCCGAGTCACCTCTCAGACTTAAGTCAGTTGCTTTGACACTGCTTCTTCCTATAGCGGATCCTGAACTTGGGGATCAACTCAGAACAAGATCTTTGAATGCTGATGGAACCCCGTGGCTTGTCATTGTCACCACTAAATCTGGATTATGCATCATATCTTCAGCAGGAAAGGCTGGTCTCCTCCTGTTTCCTTGGTCTGAATATGACTGATGTGAGGTCTTAGCTCCAGTGAAGTGATTTACTCACGATTAGTGGCTAATGAGTGGCAAAGCCAGTATCAAACTGAATTTGTTTTGCTTCTTCTTCCCTACACCACTGCAATGTGAAACCCCAGAGGCACTCTGCTTGTAGAATTTTGGACTAAGAAAGGCTGGCAACGGGGACTCTGAGGGGTTAGAGAAGGATTAGCAGGACTGGATGCAACATCCAGTCCTTGTAGGTGAAAATACTATTTTAATATCAGCATTAAGAACTTAAATTAAGAAGACATTTTCTCCCCTCCTGCTTCTTAATTGTTCAAGAAAGAATTAATTTGAGGTTGAAACTCAATTTATGACCTCTGTGCCGGGTGATAATAACAATTAAAAATCAGAAGTAGATCCCATCCTCATCAAACTTTCTCATGTAAGTGAGGACCTGAGTGGGGTAGGAGAGAGTATCTTCAAGACAGAACAGGCAATGTGGAGAAAATGCCACAGTTTTGTTCTTGAGTTAATCTTAATGACATCTTTTCTAGCATCATCTAACTTTTTATTTTTACTTTCATAACTGACATAACTGGCATATAGGATGGCTTTTCATTTTGGAGTGGCTTAGCATCAATACTTTTATTTCCCCTTATTCCTTTGTTTCTTTCTGCATGTGGCTATCATTTTATTGGTATTGGTAAGTTTTTAAAAACTTCATTGTCATACCCCACGCCTCCATATGTCACCTCTGGTCCTGACTGTAACATAATTTTGTTTTCAGTTTCTTGGTTTCTGCTACAGATGTATAGTCTCCCTCACTACCTCTCCCTTCTTATGAATACTGAAATACTGTTTCAGATGACTTTTAAATAATTTTGAAAATAACTATACATTGATAGTTAGTGTAACAATATGAATGATATACTACAGAAACTGTTAGTTGTGTTCTTAGACATCTGCAAATATTGAAAGGGTTTGAGAAAATTTTTTTATCTTCCAGGTTTCAGCAGTTTCACCCTTTCCTGTGTGGAGCTGATTTTAAAAAAGTTGCTTCCTTGTATGGTAGTGATAAGTTTGATTTGCCCTATGGGATAAAAAATTCAGGTCAGTAGATCATCTTACCCTGTTTTATCAAATTTATGTATTTCTTTTAAATGAAATCACATATTGATAAGATTTTGGGACCTTTTAACTGCTTCAAAGTGATTCCTAAAGAATATGATTTGGGGATGGGATGAAGGGAATTAAATTTTAAAATATAAAACCTTACTTGTTTGGAGGCAAAGTAGACTAAAAATATAGAAAAGGCAGATTTTGTTGTGGACAAGTAGCTTTTTGTTTTTGTTCTGATGCCTTATTATTCACATGGATTCTTATGCTTTATTTATTCTGATTTAGAATTAGTAGGATAGCCCTGTGGGTTAACTTCCTGCCTGTGCCCCTTTTACCCTTTACCTGTGAGATTATTTTATCAGAAAATTCTAGCTCTTTGAACAATCTTATTTTAATTTTGCTAAATTTATGGGATATCACTCTATCTGCAAATGATAAAATGCTTTCCCTCTGCTCTTTGACAATTGTTGGTTTTGTACAACTTTATGTTCTAGATTTTTGAGAGCTTCTCAGTGCCCAAGAGGCAACAGGCTTAATAGTTTTCTGAGTCAGATATTGTTTATTTAGTTGATCCTGCCCGCACACCTGTGTGTGTGTGTGTGTGTGTGTGTGTGTGTGTGTGTGTCAGGAATAACATTTAAAACTATATTGCAGAGAATTTGAGAATATAATAGGTATAATTTGCTGACTTTTATACTAATGTCAATTTCCAAATCATCTGCTACTGCTAATTTTGGGGTTACTTTTTATGACTACTTTTAGATGACACATGTTAGGCTTCTCTCTTTTAAGAAAGCATCCTTAGAGCATTTATTATTTTGAATGTGCTTATTTATGCTGGCTAATTTCAATACTATAGAATAGATAAAATGTGGCTATACCAGTTGGAAATGAATTTGGGGAGGTGAAGGGACAAATTGACTTGCCACCATAAACCTAAGAAGATGTGGTTCTTTTTTTCAGATTTACTTATTTATTCATACAGAACTGGGGTATAGGCCAGAGGTGAGAGGCTTCACCAGAGACAGAGTGGGAAGCAGAACAGGCAGATTGACAAAGTACACTGCGGGAGGAGCAGTGGGTGGGTCGGGAGAGGTCTGCTGCGCCATGTGGGTCAGCTCCCCACTGGGGATTGAACTCATGCTGCAGTGGGTGTGGTAGCTTCATAGTGCTGCACTTTAACCCATTGCACCACCAGGGAGGGGCCAGTTGTGTTTCTTCTTATTAATAACAGTTCATTTGTTTTCTAGCGGAGTATTTTCGGCTCGCTCTTTCAAAACTGCAGAGTTGTGATCTCTTTGATGAATTTGATAAGTGAGTTTATTTTTTGTTTCTATTTGACTTACTATTTAAAGTGGTTCAATATGTCACTGCAAGAGATGTAAAATGTGTCTACTTAGGAGAATTCCACAACACTTGTGCATCCCACAACACTTGTGCATCCCTTAAACTGCTGGCATTTATAATACTGGAAGTAAGCTACAAAATTGACAAGCTGCATAAGTTACTGGCTTCAAAGTTTGTAGTCAATCTCTGAGTGATGCTGGTTTCATCTTTACTAAGCTGCATTGAAGAGCTTGTCCACGTTCCTTGTTAACCAGCTCACAAGCTCCCTCTGTGGACACTGCCCATATGCTCCCCTGTGGGTCTGATGAGGATCCTTTCTTTTCCATATGAGTATTGGATTTCAGATACAGCTCTCTTCTTCTTATTCAGAGTTCTATTTGGAGGAAGCAAACAGAATGCTTACATATATATTTTTTGACTACAGCAGATAACTTCGTTTTGAGAAAATATTGGTGTCAGGTTAATCACCAGGAATTGAATGGGCAAAAATTAGACTTTTTAGCAGTAGATGTATTTCACAGGGGCAGATTTATCTCACAAAACTCACTATCTTACAAAACTTCAGATACAATTTAGAATTTGACCAGAGTCCCAATGGTATGAAAAAAGTAGTTTGCAGATGTCAGGCCTCCATTATTAAAAAGTGGCAGAATTTTCCCAAGAGAACAGAGATGCTTGACAGAATGAAGTAGCGGACAGAGCTGTGGGTATGGAGAGAACTTAGCAGAACTGGAGGAGCAGTGCTAGGTTTTCAACTGAGTTTATCTTATTTTATTTTTCTCTACTGGAGGCCTGGATTGTTGAAGCATGGGTTATATAATGCTTGTCAGCTCATTTCAATTTGTACTTGTTTTAAAAGTAGGCCGTTGAGCATGCTCATTTCAATCTTGATCAGATATCAACGACATCCTTTTCTCTCTTTTTTCATATGTTATTTTCTAACCTAAAGTTTATACTTGTAGAATGTTATGTGGATCGCTTGGATGTGTGGTTTGTCAGTTCTCTTTAAATTTTAACAATCACCTATGCAATATGCTTGATACTCATTTTTTAAATGGAGAGACTGAGACTAGGCAAATAACCAGCTGGTGCGAGAGCCAGGTGGGACCATAGGTAGTTCTACCTGCAGGCCTGGATGTCTTAACCACCTGCAATGTCTGGAGAGTGGTAATTGTTATATCTTTAATATTGGCAGCAAATATTTATCAAGATTCTTGGCCTTGCAAATGTGAGCTTCTGTCCAGACTCTTGAGCGTATGTGGCTAGAAGTTTTGCTCTTGTCTGGTTTTTGTCACAGAGCTGAATTATCCTATTTAAGGGCTTCCAGAACCCCATCTCTCTCAGGTGTGTGTGTGTCGGCCAGACTCTCACCTGTCCCCTTGCCATCTTGGTCTTGTTGTTTGTACCTTTCCCACTTTGTCTTTTTGAGTGTGTCCCCCACTTTCATTATCCCACCACGTTGGGTTCTTATCCCCTGTGCTGAAGGCAGGTGGGGGAAGATGGATTGAAAGTCATGCTGATCGCACAAAAATCTGGGTCTAAGTTGCCAAGAAACTGAGTGGATGAAATGTGTGGTTTGTGACTCTTTGGATAGAGTGATTGGAAATTCGCCTGGTAGGACCCCCACAGCGTGAGCACAGCTGTGCCTAAGTGCAGCAACAGCAACAGATGCCCAGTCAGCATTGCTGAACTGCTTATTTAACATGTTCTTTCCTTGAGACAACGAAAGTATTTGAAAATAGGTAAGAACATAGCTATGACATAATTATTTTCTGTAAATAAAATTCTGTCTCTTGCATATTAACCTTTGGGAGGGGTTCACTTGTAATTAATTACCAATGTTACTTATGTTTAAAGTAAGCCATTCTACATTTGTCTGCATCTCACTGTACAACACACAACAAATATAGGCCATTGAATCCTGAGCAAATACATTATAAGTAAGCTCCAGAAAGGAAGCCCAAATGTCTCCATCTCAGTTTCCCCGCAGGTGATGTCATATGGCCCCCACACTCCCCATTCTCTTTTTGGCCTGAGAAAAGCCCTCTAGAAGATAGACACCTGAGAAAAGCCTTTTCTCTCAGGTAGAGGATTTTCTGTCAGTCAGTGTAAGAGTCCACCCTGTGTCCCTGGACTATGGATTTGGGAGCTGGCCCCACATGTGTGAGGAGGAGGCTTTGTTAACACAGGTGTGCTTGCCCATGGGTCTGTAGGTCAGAGAGGGGGCAGCCAGGTGGAGAGTGGTGAGATCAGCCCTTTCTAGTCCCTTCCTCCTTTGGCTGTTCTCTCAACAACATTCATTCAGCTTCCAGCCTCACTCTAGGCTTATTCTTTCCTAACCTGTGCTCTAGAAGATGCGTGCATGTTTTGGGGTATAGCAGCGGAACACAGATCTTGTCCCTACTTCCCATTCTCTCTTGATTCTGTCACTTCCAGAAAGATAGCGCTTTTTGTTGCTTCAGTTGGTTCTCTTAGATCTAAGTACTAGTTTTGTTCATGCTACTAAGCATGCCCTGACTTGCCCTGAGGTTGCAAGTGGGAACCGTCAAAATACCAGTTGCATTTATGAGACGGAAACTTTCCTCTTTTCACACTGCCATGTAAGTGCAGCCTGCAGGTAAACATCCCAGCATGCTCTGAGGAGTGCTGTGGCTTCTCTATTGTGATTCTATCGCTCCTCAACACACAGCCGCCTCCTCATGCTCCAGTGTGAGGACTGGATCTACATTCTTGCCAACAGAGACGAGGAAGGGGAAGGACCGGGCAAATCCCACCCTGCCTCCTCTGAGATCACATCTAATACCCCCTTGCATCCAGCAATGTGCTAGAGCATTACATGGAGCCAGCTGGTACCAACTTATGAAAGCTCCGTTTCTTTCCATTCCATGTTCAGTGTCACCAAGCTGGAAGCTTGAAATGAGCCATGCATTCATACATGGAGTACTGTATTGTGGAAACTGGGAAATGTTACAAGCCAGGGCTTTCTCTAGCACCCAAAGAGAAGTGACTATGAAATATTTGCTAGTAACTACTGATTGTACCCCACTGAGCAGGGACAGAATCCTGATCTTGAAATGGCCTGGAAAATGTAGCCTCTATTCTACATGGCTATGTTACCTACTGTAAAACAAACAAACAAAACTCCACAGAAATATTATTGAGGGGCAACTAACACTCTTCAGTACTTCCCACCATTTTCCTGGTTTGCACCTGTTTCTGTACCTAGTGTCAGGATTTGGAGGTCTGTTTTGTAAATAGCTGCTCCGAGTGGTTGAAGATCTCAGCAGCCAGCTGTGGTTTTTTCTCTTGGGAAACTGCTGTGAAAGTTGTTGAAACATATTGGTGTTGCAGAGAATTTTGAAGCAGTATTTTTTTTGGAAAGGTTTATTTATGCATATAAGAACTGGGGTGTAGGCCAGAGGTATGGGGGATGGGGAGAGGGGAGAGAGTGAGAGGATTCACCAGAAACAGAGTGGGGGGGTAGAACAGGTTGATCTACTGAGATACACTGCTGAGGGGAACAGCAGAAAGACAGGAGAGCTCTGCTGGACCATGTGGGTCAGCTCCCTGGCAGGGTATTGAACTCAGGCCTCAGTGACTGGTGATAGTTTGAGCACACAGGGACTTAACCCCTTATACCACCAGGGAGACCATGAGGCAATCTCTCTTATAGGGACCTCATTTACCTCATATTTTTAGATAGTGGTAGTAAAATGACCCTGAGACAGGGTCCTTTTTTTTTTTTTCTTAAAGATTTATTTATGCAGACAGAACTGGCATACAGTCCAGAGGCACCAGCGTGGTGAGAGGATTCACCAGAGACACAGTGGGGAGCCGAACAGGCTGACTGAGAATTACACTGCTGAGGGGGGAGCAGCAGGTGGGTCAGGAGAGGTCTGCCATGCCATGTGGTCACCTCTGGGGTGGGGACCCAACTCATGCTGAAGTGGCTTTAGCTTCTTAGTGCTGTGCTTTAACCTGCTGCACCACCAGGGAGGGCCCGACAGTGTCTTTTTCTAAAGTTATTCACTGGAAGACTTTGGACTAGAGAGTGTGAACAGTGTATGTGTTTAGCCCTGTAACACTTGGCAAAGGTGCCTTGGAGTTGAGCAGTTTTGTTCTTGCTCTTTTTCCTACCTCTCCCTCTGCTAACCACTTTTTCCACAAAACCACAAAAACAGTCTGTCCTTTTTCAAAAATTTTGTAACAGTTCTAATAACTTGGTGCCCTTCTTGTAGTCACATCTGTTTGAAAAACATTTGCCTTGTAGAAAGTTGCCTTTCCCCCTCTTTTGGGAAACTGCAGATCTATTTGCCAAGAGAAAATCCACTGTTGACTGCTGAGATCTTCCATCACTAGCAGCAGCAGCTGTAGTTATCAAATGTAGTTATCAAATCCTAACACTAGATAAACAGGTGCAGACCTGGGAAATTCAGAATTCCTGAACAGAGACAGTAAAATGATGATGCTGTAGACAGAACAGGTGTATCACCCATTTTATTTTATTTTTCTTAAACGACCGAATGACCTAGGCTGATGTGTCCTGGCTGTGTAGTGTGCACCAAACCCCAAAGCAAAGAGGTGAAGTCCTAGAGATGGCCTGAGGGAGGCAGGTCATCTAGCCCAGCTCTTGTGTTTTACAAGAGAGAAAACAGCCTCAGAGAGGCCCATGAGAGTCAGAATTTTCAGTGCTCCAGTTAGCAAGCAGAGATGAGACAGGGGAATACTCTAGCATTGAGAGTCTTAAACTGCCTATCAGCTGAAGAAGAGGAAGAAAATTGTGGAATTGTGAATTCATTTGGGTACATGCTTTAGGATCTCTAGGGCTCTATCTCCCCATTTAAGTGTGACTTAACGCCTTTAAACTAAAATATTTCTGAGGTACAAGTGAAAGATCATAAAAAACAAATATGTGAATTAATGTTTCCTCTTAAAGATACATAATCACAATAGACTCTTTTACAAACAGATATTACAGGAAAAAGTTTTCTGTCTTCAACTCTTAACCCAAAAATCTTACATGGTAAATGTGCCAAGTGATCTCTCTACTCCTGCTTCTGGATCACCTGATCCTAAGTTTGGGAAAAAGAAAAAGGTCTCAAAGAAATGTTGACAATCCATTGTGGGGGGTGAAATTCACATAAGATAAGATGAACCATTTTTAAAGTGAGTGATTCACTGTATTTAGTACACTCAGAGTTTTGTAGCCACACCTCTGGTTAGTTACAAAGGGAAATTATTATAAAACAACTATTGTAGCAAACTTTTCCACATTTGTCTTTTCTTCTCCTGTTGGTCCTTTTATGGAAATACTCAGATTAACTGTCTGAGCAGCACTTTGGCAGCAGAGGGGTGATGAAATGTCTGTGAGGAAAGGATGACTTGGAAAAAAGTTTTCAGGTGGGCACTGGTGGGTAAGACTAAGCATGAGTCTTTCAACCAAAGGGTCAACATTTGTAACAAAAGCATTGAGTCAGCAGATCATCTTGATTGCACTGTGGCCTTGGGCAAGCTTCCAGGTTTCTGAATCTTGGTTTCATATAAAAGAGGGGGATAGTACTATCGATGTACATTATTCCAGTGTCAGTTTTAATAGTTAATAGTCATAGTCAGTTCCTCCCAGTCAGTTGTTAGTAGTTTCCCCCATTGAGGGAAGCTGGGTAGAGGATAAATAGGACTTTTCAGTACTATGTTTAAAACTTCCTGTGAATTTGAAATTATTTCTAAATGGAAAGTTTACGTTGAAACACATACTTACACAAAAACTTGTACATGAATGTTTATGGAAGTGTTTTCATAATAACCCCCACATGGAAACAGTCCAAGTCTCCATCAGGTGCTGAGGGGTACACAAAATGTGTACCCACAAAATAGAATATTATTCAGCCACAAAAAAGAATGAGTGCTGACTCATGCTACAATGTAAGATGAATCTTGGAAACCTGGTGCTAAGTGAATGATGCCAGACCGAAGTCCACATACTGCATGATTTTTCCTATAGGAAATGCCAGAGTAGACACATCTAGACAGACATAAGGGACTGTGGTGGTTGCCAGAGACTGGAGGGGGTAAGAATGGAGAGCAATTCCTGCTGGTTGTGAGGTTTCTCATAGGGTGGTAGAACCGTTCTGCATTAGTAGTGATTGTTGTAGGGCTTTGTGAGTATGCTTAAACTCACTGACTTTTATGGTTTAGAAGGGTGAATTTTATGGATTATGAATTATATTTTGGTGAAATTTTTTTTTCAAAATGGAGGCAGTTGGGGTTACCCCTAAATTCTTTTCTTGTCTCTGTACTGCTTTGTTTGGAGGGTGCCATGAGGCCCTGCCCAAAGCACAGGTAGGAGTCACAGCTCTAGGTCTCTGTCATCATCTTGCTGCCGTGGGATTCTCAGCATGCAGATCCTCTTTATTTTCCAAAGCACAACTCTCACAAGGTGATCGTGTTTCATAAACTTCACTAGTAAATAAAGATATTTTAAGGAATTGCACTGTAGAAAAGGAATACTTAAAATCCACTCAAGTTCTGAGGTCCTGAGGAGGCCCTAGCTGTTGTTCAACTCCCAAGCACCAGGTGCTCCCACGCCAGGACTGCTTGCTTCTGAGTCGGGAGCTCAGCCTCCCACAGCCAGAGCAGCAGAAACACTGGCTCACGAAATCTCAGCTCCCACTTACAAGGCACAAGTCGGTTCCCTACCCCCTGACCGCCTTTGCTGCATTCTGAAAGCATGCCAGAATATGAGAATGCTGGAAACCCACACTGGTGGTTATACAGTAACTTCACGAATGATCTTACCCAACAGAGCAGGTCAGTTGCCTGCTGCAGGAGTGGGAATTTGTGCAGGCTGCCAGGCTGCTCACCCAGACAGAATCCATGATGTCAGCATCAGCAGGGCAGGGATGGATCGCCAGCCAGCCAGGGCAGGAACATGTTTCAGGCCACCTAAAAAGAAAAAGAAGTGGACACTGCAGTGATTTTTATCAAAAAGGCCCCTGGCTCTGGAAGGGAGCTTAAGCTCTGCCTCACTTGTGGCCATCTGCTGCTTTGCAGGGTTCTTTCCAGAACTGTGGGTTCTGCCAGGAGAGAACTGGAGGGGGAGGGGAAGCCCTGTTTGGTAAAGATGCAGAAGCAGTTACTACCTAATCTGCAGCAGCTGCTGTGATCAGACGAGGCTACAGCCCACACCACACAGAAAAAAGGGTTTTCGATGATGGCCTTACTTCACCAGTGGGCAAACTGAGATCAAGAGATCAGGTCTGTAGGCCAAGTCCCAGGAAGCAGCGGAGGCAGCCGGCCAGCAGTCAAGGCTACACCCACAGCTTACCCGCTGTACGGTGTTTTGGGACCTTCTGGCTGCAAGTAACACTTTTCCTAAGGTGATTTTAACAAAGGGGACATTAACTAGCTCCCATATCACACACATCTGTGGCTTGTGGCTGGCAGGGCGGGCTGCCAGCGGTGCCTACGGACCATCTCATCTACGGACCTCGCTCGAGATGGCTGTGTGTGGCCCGCACATCGTGCAGTGTCTGCTTCTGGGACTAAGTCTTGATGTCGGGCAGCTTCTCCATGGTGCTCTCTGCCTTTCCCTCTTTATTGCAGAATAACTAGCTGCTTTGACCTTATGTCATCATGTATCAGCATTCTAAGCAGAAGGGAAGGGTGGGGAAAAGAAAGTCCTTTTCTGTTGAAACTATTCTTTTCCTCCAGACAAAACCCTTTCTGGAGTAAGTCTCCCCTAATGTCTTATTGTTGGGGAGGGTCACGTGGCCCCTCTAGACCAAATATTGGCAGAGAAATGTGTGACTGCCATGATGCTTGTGAAAGGGGCACCCTGCCTGTGAGGCACAGGGGCCCCACGCTGGTGATCCTTCTGGATGTGCCTGACCAGATGAGAAAGGTGCCTTCACCTGGGGGAAGTGTAATTTCTTACCATTAATGTTTCAGCAGCTTTCAGATTTTCCATTAACAGGTTCAGGCACTCTGGAATGATTTTGTTTTCTGGGTGAGTAGTTTGGGGCACATGCTGTTTCCAGGGTGCAGGAGGAAAGAGCAGGTATATTTCTCCAGGCACAAAATAGAAAATGACAACCATGCTTAATGTAACAACCTGCCTGATTTAAAAAATGCAAAGCCCATGGATCAGGAAGATTGGAGGACTCAGACATGTTACTGAGACGGGTCTTGCCTATTGGGCATCACAGTTCACAACAGCTGTCTTGCATGAAGGTTGTGTCCAGTAATTTTAGTGAAGATATATAATCACCCAAACGACAACTGGAGTTACTGATTCACCCCCAGGAAACAGGGGAAGCAGGATCTCAGGTTAAGTGGATGAAGCCAGAGAGGATGATTCACTCCCTGAGTAATAAGTGGGGACCTGTTGGGACGAGTGGAGAGAAAGGAATTATGAGTAGGTGTGTGAGGCAAACAGCGTATCACAAATCTTTACAGGTTCTCCAGAATCAGAATACGACTTGCCGATAAGATGTTATTGCCCAACAGTACTTCTGAGGACATCCCCAAAAGAGTTTGCAATGTTATATGTGATCCTTGGTAAAATGTGTGGGCCTTTGTCACACCCCTTACCAGGCACAAAAGTGCAATTTCCTTGGCAAGGTTTCTTTCAAAGGTATTGGCAAACTTTTCCTATAATAGGCCTGCTGCCTTCCACCTGCTGCCTTCTATAAAGCTGACAGGGGAGATATAAAAGAAATTTCCAAAAAATATGAATTATAAAGCATAATTAGAGTTGGAGCTCTTGAGTGAGATGGTATCTGTGCGATTGCTTTGTCTTTTTTTTTTTTTTTTAAAGATTTATTTATGCATACAAGAGCTGGAATGTAGGCCAGAGGTGTGAGGGGGGCTTGGGTTGGAGCATAGCTGAGAGAGGATGAGAGGATTCACTAGAGACAGAGGGAAGAGTAGGGGAATTTACGCAATACACTGCGGAGGGAAGCAGAGAGGTGGGAGAGGTCTGCTGCGCCTTATATGGGTCAGCTCCCTGGATAGAACTCATGCTGCAGACAGCTTCATAGTGCTGACACTTAACCCCTTGCACCACAAGGGAGGCTGATACTATAATTTTGCGTTTTCAGGCCTAGTCTCCCAGCCAGGAATGGCTCCCAGGCTACAGAAGCAGTGCTGAGTCCCAGCCACTGTACCACCATGGGCTGGTCTCTCAGGAAGCCTCAGCAGGAACTTTGCAAGCAAGCAAGGAGGCAAATTTGCTTAGAGAAGGAAAAAGTTTATTGGGGGCAGAAAAGGAAGAGAAATAAAGTGTGACTCCCAGGCCTGTGGAACCAGGGAGAAGTAAAGAGTCGTGCCTCAGGTATAGAGACCGTCTTTCCCTAATTATTCTAAAGCCCCACCAGTCTCTGTGAATGGTTAGTTTTCCCTAGTCTCACTGTCTTAGGTCACCAGAGCTAAGGCACCCGGGTCCAGGAACATTGCTGTCCCTGGTCCTGGGGTGTTTGATTAACTGCCTTTGGAAGTTGTTAGTCTTATCTCTGGAATTTCTTTCATTTCTTCTGTTGCCCTTATCTCTGGAGCCTTCCTTAACTCTCCTGGAGTTCCTGCCTGGACTGTCCCTAAAGCTGCCTAATTACACCTAACTTGCCCTGGGGCTCAAGACCTTGCTTTGCCTTTTTACTAAATCCTTGAAACTACTGAGACCCTGTGAGGGACCTTGACCTGAGACCAGGTGCTAGGAGGGCCCTCTCTTAGCAAATCCTTGGCGCTCCTATAGAAGAGACCTGTCTGTAGCTGTCAGCTCCCTCTTTTCTCTCTACTGGGAAGCTCTGTAAGCCTGTGAGAAAGGGACCAGGTCTTCAAGTGTGAGTGGGGATGGGGCTGTGTCATATTATCACCACGAGACAAAGCTTCTCTTGTGATGCGTTATACCCGCCCATGATGTAGTGATGGCGCCTGTTATCCAGCCCAATACGGCCACACCAAGGGGCATTCCTATGACGCTGCACACAGCCTGTCAGGTCCTTGCTGAACACGATTGTAGTGTGTCTGAGAATGAGCTGAGTTACCTCTTTTGGAGCTCCAACTTCAGAGATTAGGCGTCTGGGTCAGGAGTCCCTTGTTCCAGCATAAGAAGCCTGGGGTATGTTGGTAGCTGTGGCCTCTCCTTGGAAGGATAGTGACCTCCAGCCTTTATTCCAGAAAGACAGTTATCTGGGTACCATAATTAATCCATCTTCTCCCTCCACCTTCAGGAAGGTAACCTCACAGGATCTGAGCTATCACTGAGAGCTGGTCCTTTGAGCTCCCTCCCTCCCCAGGGCCCAGCCTCCTCTGCATGCCCTGGGGGAGGTGGAGCCACCCTGGGGGGTTTGGTCCCTAATGTGTCAGGTCGAGGCACTCCCCATTTCCCCAGGCTAGGCATGGAAAGGCCCAGCAAATTGGGCATGGGGATTGTCCCCACTTCTTGGTGGCTCTGGTGAAGAGGATTTTGAATATTTTATAGTGTTCCTATCTTTCTCCTGCCACCAGACCATAGAGCACCTTTAAAAAAAAAAATAGCCTTCCTGAAATAGGAATTAATGTTGCACCTGTAGATGAAAGCATTTAGAGGCAATGTCCCTCTCACAGTTGAGGCCAATACAAAAGGAGTTTGGGAAGAAACTGTAGGGCACATTGTGAAGCAAACCTCTGTGGAAACCAAGGGGGCTAGGGTCACCTCCTCAGGACTGCTGGGTCCCCAAAAGTCTGCTCCCTAGCCCCACCCCCACCACTGCCCCCTGTGAATCTCTGATGTAATACACTGGTTTTTAGACATGATTTGGAGCTGCAAATTAAAATGTGTAAATTTTTAGAGTATTACAAACTTACCAGATAGATAAGCTAAACAAATTCTAAGTAAAAGATGTTATGAATGTGGACAGTCTTTCAACCTGACATGGCCAATATGTGGTTCCTGGACTCCTGTGTTCTGTTTAAATGTGGGACATTAGGTACAGTCATGCTACTTATTAATTTCTAATGAGCCTGACAGTCTGGAATTCATCTGCTCTGCTGATTTCATGGTTCTTAGAAAGCTGTTTTATTTTTCCGGGGGTGGGAGTGGTGCTGTATCCCTGGTGGTGTAAGCCTCAGCACTATCACACTCACTGCTGGCCTTGAGTTCCATTCTTGCCGGGGATCTATTCCACAGGCCTCTCCTGTTTACCTGCTGCTCCCCTGAGCAGTGAATTTCAGTAAATCCACCTCTTATTCTGTTCCCCATCTTGTCTCTGGTGAATCCTCTTACCCCACACCTCTGGCCTACACTCCAGTTCTTCTATGCATAAATAAATAAATCTTTAAAAACACAAAGATTATAAATCTTCCCTGGGTGCTGGGGTTAAAGTCTTAGAGCTATCAAGCTGCTACAGGCCAGGGAGAGAAACACTCCTGAGTCCCCAAACCTGCCCACTCTTAATCGGCTCTACTGTCCACCACATCAAGACAAAACATGTACATGTAAGATCTTTAATGGAAAGGAACTTAATACAATCAGTGTGGAATACAGAGAAGACAAAGAATATAGTTTCCAAATTCAGACACCCAAAGTAACCCATCCTCTTGTGGGTAAAAGTCCACCCAAAAGGGATTGGCCCAAAGGCAGGCCTGAAAGCCTGACACAAGTCTAAAGTACCTTCTGGTGGTGACCCATAGAAAAGGGTCAGAAATGGCCAGACAAGTTTGGGAAGAAAAGAGCAAAATCAAAATCAAGATAAATTCTGCCATAGTCAACCTCCACACGGGTCTCTGACCTACATCTCTTTCAATCAGTCCAGGGCCAAGAAACAAGAGCTGCTTCTTCACATGTCTCTGCTCCATGAGCCTCCATCAGGTCACCTTCTGGCTCTCCAGCCTGCTTCCTCTTCTTCAGTCTCTTCTCAGATTCTTCTCTCTGCTCAGCTCCACCTCCTTTGGGTGGGGTGGGGAACCTGGAACCTCCCCTTTTCCTGAGGACACCTGTTACATAGCTACTGAAGCATGAGTTTGGGCTCTGGCCCGGGAGGTGACCCACACGGCACAGCAGACCTCACCCACCTCATCCCTTGCTCCCCCTTAGCAGTGTGTATCAGTTTATGTGCATGTTTTGTTCCCCATTTTGTCTCTGGTGAATCCTCTCCCCCCACTCCACCCCCAGCTGCCCTTACCTCTGGTCTGTACCCTAGTTCTTCTTTCTAGGTCTGACATTTGAGGAGGACATGATACATTTTATCTTTCTTGGTGGGGCCTGTGGTGATAGGGTGTTGAAAGTGGGTGGGTCGTGGCGATGCACTCAAATAGCTGATGCTACATGAGCCACATGGCCCTCAGCTGATCCCAGCTAGTGTGGGAAATCCCCTTTCTGTGCTACTTTACAGTTCTTTGGAAGGAACACAGTGAACTTGTATTGGTTATGTATTGGACCAGCTCACTTGGGGTCTGAAGTGAGCATGGGCAGGTACAGAGAAGGTATACTTACCCCCCTGGATGGCATGTGGCTCATGTCCACATGGAGAAGATACAATAGAGCTACAACCTTGGGATCTGGGGGCAGTTGATGTTCATGTTCATGTCAGTAACAGCCCAGCACACTTTTATCAGTAGTAACTAGCAGGATCCCATGTCAGTAGTGCTTCTATAGGCCTGAATCCAAATCCTCAAGGTCATTCTTGGTAGCATGCCCCTGAAATGTTACTGATAGTTTTCTGAACCCCTTTTCATTTGCGAAATGGGACTATCAGGTTCACTTATGGCAGTGGGTGGTTGTAAGAATCAAATGAGAGTGTGCATATGGACTGGTGAGAGTTAATAATTACTGCTGACATGCTGTGCAATGTTACTTCTTGATCTTATACTTTAATAATTTATCCCTAGCTCTTTAAGTCCCAGGTGGTCATTTTCCTACAAGTGTAGCAAGTGAAACTTGGCACTGGGTTTCTGAAAGTTTGAAGAGGCTTTGTAATGACCCACTTCTGTGAAAAATGGCTAAATTTCTCACTTACCTATTTGCCCAACAGTGTGCCATGTAAAAAGTGTGTGGTGGTTGGTAATGGAGGAATTTTGAAGAATAAGACATTAGGGGAAAAAATCGACTCCTACGATGTAATAATAAGGTAAATATACTTGCTTTTTGCTGACCTGCAGCTCTTTCAAACAAAGTGGTGTCCTTATAGCTGTGCTTTAAATAAAAGGGGCATTGTTTAAATATGTTTATATACATTATACGACCTCATCTTTCAGTTGCTGGCTAAAGGAGGTTTAGATATCACATCACTCATTTAGTAAACATTTATATGGACCTCTTAATATACCAGAAATATTTATAGACATAGGGTTGACAGCAATGAAAATTTTATTCTTGCTCCCTCTGAATTAAAAAATGTGATGATGACTTTGGGTGGGTAGACTGACGAGGCAGCTTCTAGCTGGCCTTAGGCCCCCGTGGAGGGGCGGGCCCATGCAGACCATGAGCAGTGTTGGCAGCGAGCGCGTTTGTTGCAGGTCCCCAGGAGGACGGCAAGCCTGGCTTTGGGACATGCCAGGTACAGTGAGAGAACTGGTGAGCGAGGTGGGCAGCAGGCTGGGCTGCAGACTGGGTCGCAGACTGGGTCAGGCTCTCTAAACTAGGATTAGACGCTAGGATTTTAAGGAAGTTTTCGAAGATGTTTAAGCAAAAGAGTAATGAGATCTGATTGTCTTGAACATAGCCTGGCTATATCTCAAGCAATGGCCGGTGAGAGCCAAGTAAGGAGGTCAGGTAGATGGCCGTGGCTTAGGACAGGATAGCCATGGGGGAGGTAAGTGGGTACAGACTGAAACATGTTCTAGAGGTAGAGCTACCAGAATTTGTTGCTGTATGTATTATGTTTTGAGTTGGGAGGAATCATGGTGCCATTTATTGTGTTAGGGAAATTATGGTGGGAGTAGGTTTCAAGGAGAATCACTATTTCTGCATAAACATGCAAACTTTGAGATGCTGATTAGCTTTGTATGGTTAAATCAAGGAGGGAGGTAGATAAACAGGATGAACTCTTGATATAAACAGTGTATAGGCTATATATTTAAACCATAAACTGGCTAAAGATTTCCATGGGAGAGAAGAGGGCCCTTGATTTAGCCTTGTAATACTGAACCCTTTAGGAGTTAAACAAAGACAAGGGAATAAGACATGGAGAGGACCCTCTAGTAAGGTAGAAAGTCAGGAGAAAGGTGATCACAAAGGCCAAGAGAGCACAGTACTTTTAAGCAGAGGGAAGGATTGAACAGGTCAAGTACAGGTAAGGTTCATGCAAGTTAAAGACAGTCAATCATTGTACTGGAAACCCGAAACTGGACACTCATCACAAAAGCAGGGTGGGGACAGGAAGTGAGGGGTAGTCAACTAAGTGGGTTGAGAGAATGCAGATGAGAATGGTGAGATACTGGTATGGGCACTCTGAGGAGAAATGTGGGGAGTTGAGAAATCACATCATAGCTGGAGATGGTTATGGAATCAAAAAAGAATCTTCTGTTTTGTAATATGCAAGAGCACATCAGTAAACTGCTGGAAATCAGTAGATAAAGTAGTTGGTTTGGGGCCTAGGGATGGGAGTTTGGAGCACAATGTGGTTGATCTTCTGTAATGGAAAAGATAATCGGGATTGTAGAGAGTTTCCCAGTCTCACACAAAGTTTTGGGAAAATGCAGCCATCTCTGTCTCTAACATTGTTGAATGTTAGGGTAAGGCCCTCTTCTGGGGTAAGTAGATATGTTTTGGGAGTGGCTATGGATAGTCTTTTGAAAGGAAAAGCTTTAACACAGTGGGTCACACAGCAGTACTTGCAGGATTTGCTGGGGTACAATTTTCCAAACATTTTCACATAGCAAGGCCATCTTAATTTCTGTTGTTCCTTTTAAAGCTGTGAAAACTTATCCACAAAAGTTTTGAAGCATTCACAAATTTCATCTGTCTAAAATCTCATCACCTAGAACCACAGCAAGTCCTGGTGGGAAAATATCACAGCACAATATGAAAGTTACTTCAAGTGTTACTAGTCAGTGGCAAATGGTGAAACAGTAGTTATCATCCTAGGGGACACTGTTGTGGAAACAAAGCATTCCTTTTAGTTGCATGCCCTCATCATGTGCATAAATAATGCATGTCTAATCTTGGCATTGGGTAGACACAACCCAACAGTGGATCCTCTGTGGTTTTTTAGTTCACTACAGCAATAGACATTCACTTAAATGTACTTGGTTATAATACAGCAATTTTATATTGTTATGTTATTTCAGATTGCAACAATTTTGATGGGACTTCACCTTAAATGTGATTACTCTTGCCTGTCAGTCACTTAAGACATATAGCCACGTCCTGCATGACTCTCTAACTTTGGGCACGTAGCTTTATATCTGGCCTCAGGGCCCTTATCTGTGTATCTGAGAGGTTTTGTCTGGTTATCGGTGTCTTAGCTCTAGTGTGCTGTGGTTCTGGGTTCCCATTAGTTTTATTTAGCCTTCAGTTTCCCCAGAGGTAATAGTGAATCAGTGGCCCCACAGTTTTCAAATAGAAGGCACATTTCTGCCTTAGATCAAGCAGCCACCACGTGAAAGGGAAATCTCTCCTTGGCCATTAGCGTGAAAGACTGCTTGCTTGCTTGCTTGCTGTGGCTTGCTGACTATGTGGCTGATGACGCTGGCCCAACTATGAAACCTCTGCGAACTGGGGTGGAGGAGGCCTGGCCATACTTATCTACAAATCTTGTGTTTTACCACCCACAGGATGAATAATGGTCCTGTTATAGGACATGAAGAGGATGTTGGGAGAAGGACAACCTTCCGACTTTTTTATCCAGAATCTGTTTTTTCAGATTTCAGTCACAATGATCCTAATACTACAGTGATTCTCACTGCATTTAAGCCACTTGATTTAAAGTGGCTGTGGGAATTGCTGACAGGTGGCAAAATAGTAAGTTGATAAAATTGATCTACCTTCATATTACTTTCTATTTCCCCTTAAATAAAGATAAACACAATGTTGTACTTTCTGTACTCTTACTTTATTTCAGAACACTAACGGTTTTTGGAAGAAGCCAGCCTTGAATCTGATATATAAACCTTATCAAATCAGAATATTGGATCCTTTCATTATCAGAATGGCAGCTTATGAACTGCTTCATTTCCCAAAAGTGTTTCCCAAAAATCAGGTATGTACTTTTATTTGTACATTTTTACACTAAAGATTGCCGGGGTCAGCTGATAGGCCCTAGGGCTCTTAGATTGCCAGAGGACTTTGCCTTGTGAGGTGGACTCTGAGGGCCAAGTCTGAGTGAGTGAAATATCTGTGGATACTAAATTTGTTTCTCAAGTTGCAAGAAATAAAAAGAACCCTCTACATGGACCCTTCTGGGGTCTCTTCCTGCATGCCCAGTGGCTCAACTCTCAGCCTCATCCTCAGTGGACTGAGGTAAGATGTGCTTGATTGGGGAAGAGGATGGTCAACAGGCAGTCTGCACTCAGGGGAGCAGGGCTGGCTCAGGACATGTGTGTGATCTTTCCGAACCACTCTGTGATAAAAGTATCAAAGGAATGCCAGAAGAAAGGTGAGAAGGACAATACTAAGGTAGTCCAGAAATATTCCTGCAGTCATGGAGAGACCTTGGTAATGTAATGACTTGATCAAGATGGCCATTATAGTAATGTTGAGCTTTCTTGAAACTAAATTCTTTGATTAAAACCCATTGCCTGTTTGTCCATACTACTCAGGACATACTGTTTTCTGGTATGTGTCTTTCATTTGAAGCTTGAGTAACTGCAGAACATGAGAGCGCAAATGAAATGAGGTTTTCCATATTCGTAAAGTAGAGGAAGTCCAAAGAAACATACATCGTGTTTTTTTTTTATGATAAAAATTGTGATAAGAAAGTACTGTATGCTTAAGATCAAGCCATTGACACAGGAGACAAAGGGAAGAAGAATCCTCTGGAGCGTGCCTCCCACGTTTGCATTTTATTTGCTGGACTATTTTCTGTGCATTTGCAAACACAAACATGAGACTTCACTGCTCAATAGAATTTTGACTATATGATTGCTCTAATTTTCTCCCTTTTAAAATTCTTTTCCTATTGATAGGCTTTTAGGTTTTTATCAACCTTGCTTTTTCCCAGGGCTTCCTCTACTACCTCCCAGCACAAATGTAGCGATGCACAGGGGTGTCTCTACACACTTGAGTGATTTCCACAGGGCAGACTCATGGAAGTGAAATTTCCAAATCAAAGCATAACTTTTAAATTTAAACTATTTCTTAGTAAATTTGAGGACAACTTCTTAAATGTATGCTTTGTGATTTTTCATCATTTTCTTAGTTGAAACATGACCAGATTTATCCCTTGCTTTTTGTTTTAGGTGTAGCATCTCTAAATCCAAACACACAAACACCCTGATTATCCTTAGAGATGCTAGAACATGTCAGTAGATTAAAGCCCTGCTGTTCTGAGAGTAAACACAAATAATTACCCCTGGTTCTGGTAATAGGGAGGTCACATTGGTGATAAGGGTAGAAAGGAAGAGAGCTTGCTCGAATTAGGTGAGAGATAATATAGAAAATGAGCAAGTAGAGACAAATCTCAAATTTTTTATTTTTTGCTAGAAAAAGTCCAAGTTAGTGGAGTAATAATTTGAAGAGGCCATAGGATAAGAAAGTTGTTTTTAAAGATTTATTATTTTTTTTTATTCATACAGAGTTAGGGTACAGGCCAGAGATGTGGAGGGTGATAGGATTCACCAGAGACAGAGTGGGGAGCAGAACAGGCAGATCGCCGAAATAGACTGCTGAGGGGAGCAGCGGGTGGGTCAGGAGAGGTCTGCCACGCCATGTGGTCACCTCCGGCGCAGGCGGGAATCGAACTCAAGCGGAAGTGGCTTTAGATTCTCGATGCTGTGCTTTAACCCGCTGCGCCACCAGGGAGGGCCAGAAAGTTGTTTTTAAAAGCCAGATGCTGTATTTGTAGGCGGGAAGCATGACTCAAAAGAGGCAAATCTTGATGAGGGGGGAAGGTGGATAATAGCAGAAGCAATGTTACTGAGGTAAGATTGGATAAATACAGTATATTATGAGGTTGACGACAGGTAAGAACAAGGACATCTCGCTGAAAATATGGGTCAAGAGATGACAATGGACTGGAGATTGGAGTTGATTGACAGTCATTTTTCAGAGAAACCAGAATGCCAAAGTAGGAAGGAGTAGAGGGGTATTGGAGGATAGAAAGGTGTAAAGTTGTTAACCTGAAGAGTAGGAATGGAAGTTTACTTAGGGAATGTAATTGGATTGGTAGATATACTGGATACTTGAGACTTAAATCATAAATACAATGCATGACCAGGCAGATAAGTGTTTTCTCTTGCTCTGTTTTGCTGCTGGGTGAGGGTTTAACCAGGAATAAGTCTGTTAATAGAGGTTCTGTGAGTGAAGGGTACAGAACTGAAGGTTTATGTAAGAGAATAATTACAACCTTGGTGAGAGTGTTTCAAGTTGGAAAGACAGGATGTAGAAGATGTGAAATGGGACAGTGATGGAAAGGGTGACCTAATCAATGAGGCTGGATGACTCCAAGATTGTTAAACCAATCACTAACTTCCTTTTCCATAAGATGGTAAGGGCTTGTGGTAGGGTCACAGCTCTACTCTGGGTAAGGAAAAGCTTTGTCCATGAAGTTTAATTTTACTATGCTTTAAAAATTTTTTCCCTCACGTCATTCTATGTAATTTCTATAGTCTGCTAGAAACACTGCTAAAGGAAATATCCTTGAATTGCTAAGTTTAAGATATATTTTGTTTCTGTAAATCCTAACCGATTATAGCATTTTTCAGGGTATATATATATATGTATATATATAAAAGGGTTGGTTGGATTCAATGTTGGTGATATTTTAAAATAATGTAACTAAACTGTATCTATATCTGAAATTTTTATTTTCAGTCTGATACTATTAAAATTTGTCATCAAAACACTCTTCCCTAGAGCTAAATTTATAATTAGAATGTTATGAAATATTTTAAGGCTAACTCTCCAAAGATTCTATCCATTTATAAATACACAGGTGCAAAATCCTCAGGCTTTTTTCACAGGGTGTTTGACTCAGCATGTGTTTTCCTTATATCCTTTTTTCTATCACAATAAGCATTTCTTCCCTTAAGTGCTGAGACCATTTCCTACCACCTAAGCAACTAAGTGTGGTCCACTGTACTCTCCTCCCCTTTCCCACCTTTCCTGGATGCCTCAGATCTATGGTCACCTTTCAAGGTTGGTCTTAAAAGTATGTCTTCACTATACCCCACATGTAAGTGCAATCATTGGTATTTATCTTTCTCCTCCTAGCTTACTTCCTTTAGAGTAATTCCTTCCTATTCCATCCACATTGCCACAAATGGCATGGCTTATCTTTTGATTGCTGAGTAGTATTCCACTGTGGATATATGTATATACACACACATACACACCACAACTTCTTGACCCTCTCATCTGTTCTGGGTCAGTTTGTTTCCATTTCTTGGCTCATGTAAACAGTACTGCTATCCACATAGGTGCAGGTGTACAGACTTCCTTTCATATTAGTTTTTTTTTTTTTTTTGATAGATACCTAGGAATTGGAATTGCTGGGTTATATGGTAGATCTACTTTTAAAACCCAGGCAGCAGTATCCTTTTCGTTGAGCCTTATGGTATTCCTTCATTGGAGAGTTGTTCTCTGGGCTGATACTACAGCTGTTTTATTTGAAAGATTAAGGTTTGAGTCATACCTTATATTCTTTTTAGATTATTATCTGGGTTTTGAACATTAGGACATAATGAGCATTTAGTTAAGTATTTCTTTCCTAGTTAAATGTTCTCATCAGAATCTTTAAAATAAGATTTGGCCAAACAAGTCTGTTTTGTAAACAAGTATCTAGTTTGGATTTTTAAAAATTTTTGTTTACCCTCCCAGAAACCCAAACACCCAACGACAGGAATTATTGCCATCACACTGGCATTTCACATATGTCACGAAGTTCACCTTGCTGGTTTTAGATACAACTTTTCTGATCTCCAGAGTCCTTTGCACTACTATGGGAATGCCACCATGTCTTTGATGAACAAGGTAATACACATTTTTGTATAATCTTGGACGGAATGCCTATATTCTCTTCTCATCCTGTCATTTTTCTGAGAGAACAGGTTTTGAGGGGCTGGGATTTCAGACCAACCAAGTGTTGAAACTAGGACTCAAGTCCAGAGATTTTAACTACAAGCAATTCCCAATTTTTGGGAATAGTTTTTATTGTCAAGTACCATCAAGCCCAATCTTAGATACTGCAGCTTACTTGTGCTATTAAAATATAGACAAACTGCCACTTAAGATAACAAACTTACATAAAAACATGATTATGGTCAGTGAATATTCTGGTTTTTTTTGTTATGTAGATGGTAAAGTCTAACATTTTACGCCAGTAAAGAATTTTCACATTCATCTTGTATAGGGATTATTTAGATTTGTTCCTTAAAGGTTTTTAAATGACTAGATGGGAAAGAGTATTCTATTTTCCTAATTCAGATTACCGGAGCATCAAAATGAAAGGATTAAATGTTATGTTTTTTGATACTGAAATATAAATTTTAAAGTATGTGTGTACATACTTTATATATCTTATAAAATCTGTCACTATCCCCAGATACTACATAAGCTGAAGGAAGTTTACAAATGTAAAAAAATTGATTTCTAGATTAAACACTTTGTCTTATAGAACAGCAACATACATAGTAAATGCACAATCCTAAGTATTTGGCTCAATAAATGTACACATAACATGTATCTAGATATTTCTTTCACCCCAGAAAGCTGCCTATGTCTAACAGTTTCCTTACAAGTAACCTGCTACTGGAGTTTATTCATATAATAATATTTTTTTAAAACTTTTCTTCCTTAGAGTGCATATCACAATGTGACTGCAGAGCAGCTATTTTTGAAGGACATTATAGAAAAAAACTTCGTAATCGACTTGACTCAAGACTGACCCTACAGAATCAGAAGAGGATGCTAATGCTAACAGTATTAGTTTTATTTTTATACTGCAAGTTTTAGTTTAAAATGTTGGCTGCACTCATCAGAAAATTATGTATTGTTTGTTGCCTGGTGATTCATAACCACCAGCTTAATTTCTGTGAATATATTTATGAAAACCAAAATATATTTAGTTAAAATATCAGGGACTAAGTTCTGATTGCATTTTTTTTAAAAATAGTTTTCTGAGGTGTTTTAAATATCTTTTTATAGTAAGCAAGTGAATTTAGCACAAGTTGTAAGTATAACATGACATTTTGAAGTGTACCTGACTACTGTAAATTGCTTGGGCTTGGGCCTTGATAATGGTAAAGGAATGACTGACTAGTAGTTCCTGTTTCTTCTGAGGAATGTTACAGAAATTGGCTCCCCGGTCCCCACTGCAATTAAGTAACCATGATTAGGTATCTTCATTCTACCAAAGAATGCAATTACTAAAGTCTGGTGACTATTTTAAAGAAATATAGCTAGGCAAGCTTAAAGGGAAAAATTCTTAAACATTTTTTGCCTGGTTTAATTTATTCACTAAATTAGGAAAGATGAAGATGATAAAGTAAGTAAATCCTTAAGAAGAGCCAAGCTATTTTTTGGATTTAAATTATATACTCATGAAAAACTCAATTGTCCACATGATTAAATTTCATCTTCAAATGGAAAATTTACCTACGTGGGTGCACAAGAAAAGAATCCCGTGGGATGCAAATGTGGTGAGCTCATCTTTCTTATTTTAATGAATGTGACCAAAAGTTATTGACAGAGGGGTGAAAAAGGGTGGAAAGAAAGATGAAGAGCAGAAGTTATTAAACAGATGGAATTAAAATTGCTCAAAGAGGTATGAGTTGAGTTGTTCTTTTGAACAACAGTTAGTAGTGTGCAATACTTTAAGGTGTTACTGATAACTGAACCCTCTAAAGAGGTGTATACAGTGTGAATATTAATTAGATCAGATTCAGAAACAAGGAATCAATGAAATTAAAAGCCGAATAAGGGAGAAAACAGCTGTGTTTGCAGATGTTAATTATGGACTATGTTAGACATAGCTGCATATGGCCACATGTGGACACCAGTCTAGTACTTACCTTTCACCTCCATTTCCTTTGATTCTTCTAATCTTGAGGTACAAAAGTCAAGTGGACTCCACATGTAGAGTTTGCATACCACACAGCTCTACGATGAAGTGTAGTTGATATAAAGTAATTTGGACTTAGTAAAGAAAGGAATTTCAAGTGTTACTGGGCATGGTATCTGAGTATTAACATTGAATCTAGCATTTCTGTAATGAGAAAAGGCTACAAACCTCAGAGCAAGACACATACTATACAATTTATTAAAAACATGAACACATTAAAATCTATTTATACAGTCTAAATTCTAGCAACATATACAAACACTGAGTGACTACAGTACATGCCGAGGTAAGAAAAGTACATTCTGGGAGAATATCACTGACACTCAAGCCACTTTTATTTCTAATATGCATTTCAAACTTTTTTTTCCCCCTACCTTTCCCAGCATCCTTCTTCCCCTCTGTTCCCCCCCAACCCCCCAAAAAAAAGAGATGAAGAAGAAACTAATCACAAGTTGAATTAAATAAGAGTTGGTGCCACAGTTGACCTAAAAAGTATATAAATAAGCACACAACTCTGATTTAGGTTTTGCAGTTTAGGGACTTCAAGTTCAAATTGAGAGGTAGGGACAAGGTAATTTATTTTAGGTAGAGATTCATGGTTTCAAAAGCTCTGTCTATCCCACCTACTCAGTTCTAATTTTATTATCTGACATGGTGTTTCCATATTGCTTTTGCTCTCCAGGTAACAATGTGGAGCCAAGGCAGAGAAGTTCAACCATTATCACTTTCCATAGAATTATGTCACGTTTAGATGAGCTCATTTTCTGCTTCCCCCGGGGGAGGAAGGGCAAGTATATGCATAATGTCAATTTCGATGACTGTATAAAAAATTCTCTATTGAACTATTTCATCAGTGAATAAACCCATTGTTCAATGCAAAGTGCAAATAGTGAAACATGAACTTAAATAACTGGACTAGATCCTGAACATATAATAGGATCTATTTAGATTTATAGTTAATAAAATATAAATCAACATTCACAATCTTTAATTGTGCTGGTTTCCTAAGATCAAGTAACAGCGAAGTTAGTGTAATTTTATGAAACTGATAATGGCCACATTTGCTGCACCACTGATTCTATTTTTATAATTGTATTGGAAAAGAAATCCAATATAACACAGTGACTTAATTCTTGAAACACCTAAAAGATTTAAAATTAAGAATTTTTTATGGTTACTTTCACAGTTGTTACTTGATTGTCTCCAAAGCTATTTATATATATATATATATACACACACACACACACACAGGACATAAAAAGTAGAAAAACAACAAAAACAATTCTTCATTACTATGAAAACAAACTCAAAAGTACAAAACCAAACAAACCTTTGTATCAGGCTCAGCTCTTCATTTGGAAAGTAAGATATATAAAAGTAGTAAAAACTTGTGTAAAAATCATTGGTAGTTTATCAGCAGAGTGGCACTATGAATCAAGTCTTAAAGTACGCATCATTTAAAGAAAACATTTGCCTCTAAGTTCCATGGGGGAAAAAATCAGGTGCACACAATTACATAAAAATAGCAAGCATCTTTGGGAAAATGAAATAGTTACTGGAAATGTTTCTCTTAAAGCTTCAAACAAGCATATGATTTGAAGAAAAGTATATTCTCTGTACTAAAGATGAATAAAAAAATAAAGCAATTGGTTTACTTTTCCCACCTGAAAGGGGATGACTGCATTGTTACATGTGCTTTTTACACATTCATATTTTATAAAGTTCAGTATCTGTGCTTTGTTTCAAATACTTTGAAACAAATGTTACTTTGAACAAGAAAAATTGGAAACGAAAATAAAACCTTTAACAGCCATCATGCAACTAGAAAGCAGAGTCTGCGGAGATCAATAGTTCTGTTTCCGATGGCTGATATTCTTGGAAACGAGCAAAATGAACACTGTTCAATATAGTGACTTTTGACATAATTTGGGGGCAGGCCAAAATAAATGACTAGGCCCTGATGAGAAAACACATCTAATATTAAGTCTACAAACTAATATTTACAGAAGAAGGTAAGTCACTTTGACAGTCTAAAAAGGTGTTTTTTACACTACACAAAGAAATTGAAGACAACTTCTAGATAAGTGGGGACAAAGAAGTTGCCCAGAGGTATCAGAAATAAGACCTGGATAGTCACTTGCTAGAATGCAGAGCTGAATAATACATCTGAGTTTATATTTCTTAGAATAGTTGACCATGAAAGCAAATTTTAAAATTCTAGTTAACAATCAGCTTGAGATTCAAAGAGGACAAATCTGGTTACTTCTCAGCAGAATGATTTTGCCTTTCACTGTCATACGTTTTTATAGGGTTCACTTAAAAGTCCTCAAGCTTTAACCATTTTCCTAAACAAATTCCCATAGCAAATACAGTTGGGTGCAAGGGACAGAGACAAAATTTCCTCTCTTAACTTTAAACTGTAAAGTTACTCCTGTTCCCACAGAGAAGTATCCACTTAAAGACAGGATCTGAATTCAAGAACTCAATTAAGCAAGCATTATGAACTTAAGAATGGGGCTGGCCACCAAAGGGCCCCAGGAGGAATAAGCAGCCATGAGACCAAGCCATGTACCATGAAGTGTTAAAAGCTCTTGAGAGTGTTGAAAGTGAAAAGAAGCAATTGCCCTGCTCACTACAAGTCAGTTTCGCAGCTATAGATCTTCCTAAGTAAAAGACAATTGTGTATGACTACAAACAAAAAATGATTCTATCATTAATTTTTTTAAAATTCTAGAAAATACAGAAGAGCAGGAAACCATGGTAGTACCTACCTTTCACAAAGAGCAAGATTTCAAGCCATTAGACATTCTAGAACAGTACCATGCATTATTGCCAATTAGGCTTACAGAGCCCTCTCGAGTTCATTAATGTATCTGCAGCATTGGTAATAAATACTTTCAGTGATTTAATTTCTTTGAAGTGCATAGTAAGAAACCTTTTCTGTATTAAAAATAGCGTCTTACAGTAGTAACAACAGGATGTTCAAAATGCAATAGGCAAGCAGTAACTGCCACACAACACTTTTAAGAGCAAGATGGCAAGATTAGTAGTTTCCTGTACCCCGGTAACCACATTTCCTCCAACCACAGCTGTGACAGATACGAAATACAGTCTATATATTACTACCACTAGCACACACACAAAAAAAGCCAAGGCCATGTGCTTTAAAATGCTTTGTAAAAAGCAGCATCACCCTCAAAGGATTTCTTTGAAAACATCACATTCACCATCCCTCCCTGCTGCTGCTACCTCCTGCGTGCTCTGTGGCACCTGATACACCATCTCCTCGGGGGCACTTGGACCCTGCTTCCCACCTTTTGGGGTATCGTACTGGGCCTGGGCTGAGGAACAGCTGTCAGTCCTGGCGATAAGAGCGTTGTATGTTCCCACCAAAGAGGGAGGCTGGTTTCCTGTACCTTTGAAAGTGGACGTTGAAGGCAGACCAACTGAAGCTGTGGGGTGCCCTGATATATCCATGACGATTGGGGTTGCATATTCTGGCCCAGTAACTGGGAGTGGCTCAGCGTAGGCATGATAAACATCTTGCACTGGAGAGTTGTAAGGATCTAGGTCAGCGTAGCCCACCTCTTTTCCTTCTTCTGGTTTAAAGGTAGATCTTGGATGGAGTGTGCCAACGATTCCTCCCACAAGTGGCTGTGCATATTCTATGGATACCATAAAACAAGAAAGTTATCACACTTATACAGGAATCAATTGAGGGGTGGTAGGTGAAGGTTCACACCAAAGCAGACGCTTCTTTATGGCCTCACCCATGTAATTTTGCAAGAACAGAGTTCTTTACATGTATACAGTATTTTACAAGGGAAGAAATATTCCATGATTGCTATATCAGATTTGAAAAATGTGATTTTTCCCCCTTTCCCA
The DNA here is from genome assembly GCF_000260355.1 of Condylura cristata. Taxonomy (NCBI): domain Eukaryota; kingdom Metazoa; phylum Chordata; class Mammalia; order Eulipotyphla; family Talpidae; genus Condylura; species Condylura cristata. Next base: position 48,731,712 of record NW_004567104.1, on the reverse strand, counting down.
ATATTACAAAATGTTTAAAATAAATATGTATTTGATTAATTTTATAAATATTGTAAGGCTTGCCATAGTTTCCCTACTCTCCTTTGAATACCTTGATAGCCTCAATAAAACCAAAACAAACCCAGGTAAACACACAATATGCCCAGAGTTTTCAGAAATTAATGCCCCAATTTTCAACAGAAGACCCAAGAATCACTCTCAAGGTCATTTTTTTTTTTAAAAAGATTTATTCACCTGTGCATACAGAACTGGGGTACAGGCCAGAGGCTCAGGGGCGGCGAGAGGCTTCACCAGAGACAGAGTGGGGAGCAGAACAGGCAGATCGACGAAGTACACTGCTGAGGGGAGCAGCGGGCGGGTCAGGAGAGGTCTGCCACGCCATGTGGTCACCTCCGGGGCAGGCGGGAATCGAACTCATGCCGAAGTGGCTTCAGATTCTCAGTGCTGTGCTTTAACCCGCTGCGCCACCAGGGAGGGCCTCAAGGTCATATTTTTAAAGTCCTTCTAGGGTACTCCCTGGTGGCAAGGAGTGAGGTCTCAGAGCTCTCACTATCATGGCCTGAGTTTGATCCCCGGTCAGAGAGGTGACCACATGGTGCAGCAGACCCCTCCTGTCTCGCCCTCTGCTCCCCTCAGCAGTGTATTTCAGTAGATCTGCCTTTTCAGTAAAGCTGCAACTCTGTCTGTGATGAATCCTCTCAATACATACCTCCGTATCTCTGGCCTCCATCCCAGTTCTTCTATGCAGAAATAAATCTTTAAGATGACATATAAATAAAAAGTCCTATTTTTGGAAAAACAGCTCTTCTCTTATGCATGAAAAGGATAAAAGATATTGTAAATCCCAGGGCCATTTGCCGTAAGCACAGCAGCTTCTTCCTCTGCGTGCGAAGGCTGCCATATCATTACCTGCAGAGTCTGTTTGCAGCATTGTGGTGACTTCTCTTGGGCTCAAGTGATTAACCTCGCTACTGCTGTAGCGAACTGGAGTTTCCTCATGTTCCACCGATTTGGCAGGGAGAAACTGCTTCATTCCTTTCCACCAACCTTCATTGTGATTGTAAGCAAAAGATAGCAATGAATACAAACTAATGTCTGTATTAAAACAGCATATTGAGGGAGAAATTCTGTGGTTTTCAAGTCATTTTTGTAACAAGTATCTATATAAACTAGACTTTATGCTTAAGTTTTTTTTTTTGTTATTTATTTACTACACATATTTTAGTAAAATAAGAAAATGTGTCCACCTAACCACTAACTGTACAGCTCAGTGGTATTAAGGACATTCACACTGTTATGCAACTATCATTGCTATCCATCCCCACAACTCTTTTCATCTTGTAAAACTGAAACTCCATTATCTATTACTCAACAAAACTCACCCCCAAACCCTGGCAACCACCATTTTATCTTGTATCAATGATTTTGACCATTCTAAGTACCGCATATAACTGGATTCACATAGTAAACATTGTTATTTGGGTGACTTATTTCACTTAGCATAATGTCAAGGGTCATCCTTGTAGCATACTGATTTTCCTTTTTAAAAGCTGAATGATATTCCATTAAATGAATATACCACATTTTGCTTATCCTCTCATCAGCTGATGAACCATGTGGATTGCTTCAATGATTTAACTATTGTGAATAATGCTATAAATACGAACTATCTCTTTGACATACTTTTAGTTATTTTGGCTATAGATCTAAGAAATGGAAAGGCTAGATCATAAGGTAATTTTCTTTTTATGAGGAAATACTGTTTTCTACCATAGCTATACTACTTTAAATTCCCACCAAAAGTACACAAGGGTTCCAATCCAACTTTTCCACATCCTCACCAAATTTTTGAATTGGAAGTGGAGATTATCTCGTGGTTTTGATTTGTGTTTCCTCTAAAGATTCATACCTTGAACATTGTTTTTGCATGCTTATTGGACAAGTATGTTTTTGGATAGTTGTCTATTAAAGTCTTTTGTCTATTTTTGAATCAGATTGCTTTTTTGGTTGTGTTTTAGACGTCCTCTACACATTCTAGACATTAATCCCTTATATATTCATGATTGGCAAATAATTTCTCCCATTTTGTAGGGAGCATCTGAAACTTAAAAAAAAAAAAAAGAAATTCATGAAATCCAATTTATTTATTTGTGTGTGTGTGTGTGTGTGTGTGTGTGTGTGTGTTTGGTGTCATGGCCCACAGATCACTGCCAAATCCAGTATCAAGAGTTTTATTGTCTTGGGTTTCACATTTTTGGTCTTTCATCAGTTTTAAATTTTTGTATGATACGAGTAAGGGTTCATCTTCATTCTTCTGCATATAAAGATTAAGGCTTCTCAGCGTCACTAGTTGAACCAGTATCCTTTCCACTGATCTTGGCAGCCTTGTCAAAAGCCTTTTGTCTGTATCTGTAAGGCTTTATTTCTATGTTCTTTATTCTATTCCACTAGTGTATATGTTGGTTGTCATAACAATACTACAGTTTTCTTTCTCAGGTCTGTTTGCTACTTGGGGTTTTCTGATATTTCACATGAATTTTAGGATGACCTTTTCTGTTTATGCAGAAAAAGGTCACTGGAATTTTCTGAAGGGGCTGCATTACATCTATAGATCATGTTGGATAGTACTGTTATCTAAACTATTAAGTCTTCAAAATCCATGAATGTGGGATGTAGTTCTGCCATTCACTTATATCTTCTTGAATCACTTTCAGCAATGTTTTGTGGTTTTCACTGTACAAGACATTCATCTCCGTGGTTAGTTCCCTAAGCACTTTGTGTGTCATTGCTGCCATAAGTGGATTTTTTGGGGCAACTTTAAGATTGTTCATGTACAACTGCTTGAATGTTGACTATCTTGCTATTCTGCTGAATTCATTTATGAGTTACAACAATTTTTTTTTTTGGGGGGGTGAAATCTTTTAGGTTTAGCTCTTTGAGAGTTTGGTAGAATTTATTAGTGAATCTATCAGAGGTCCAGGAATTTATTTTGTTGGAAGAAGATTTTAAACTGCTGACTCAGACTCTTTACTATTTACAGGTCTAGTCAGATTTTCTTCGTGATTTTGTCTTGGTAGGTTTTGTGTTTCTAGGATTGATCTATGGTCTAGGTTATCTAATTTTTTTGTTGTAAAATTGCTTACTATATTCTCATAATCCTTTATTTCTGTAGCAAAGAAAGTTACATACCCATTTTCATTTCTGATTTTAATGGTTTGAGTCATTTCCCATTTTTTCTTAGTTTATCTAGCTAATGGATTTAGGTATTTGGTGATTTTTTTTTTTAAAGCTTTATTTATTCATACAGAACTGGGGTACAGGCCAGAGGCTCAGGGGCAGCGAGAGGCTTCACCAGAGACAGAGTGGGGAGCAGAACAGGCAGATCGACAAAGTACATTGCTAAGGGGAGCAGAGGCAGGTCAGGAAAGATCTGCCATGCCATGTGGTCACCTCCGGGGCAGGCGGAATCGAACTCATGCGGAAGTGGCTTTAGCTTCTCAGTGCTGTGCTTTATCCTGCTGCGCCACCAGAGAGGGCCTTTGGTGATCTCTTTTAGGAATGAACTCTGGTCTTCTAGTTTCACTGACTTTCTCTATTCTTATTTTCCATTTTATCTTTAATATTTACTATTTCCTCTCTTCTGGTAGCTTTGGTTATAATTTGTCCTTTTTTTTACTCCTTTGAGTTGTTCAAACTTATTTTTTGTTTGATAGACTATCTGGTACAAAGCAGAACAGGGTAGAAATCTTTGCCAAAAGCACATACAGAGTAAGTCACTGCTATTACGGACATAGTCTGTCTACTGGATGGATGGTTTTCAATAAATTTTTCTTAAAAAGTACTTTATAAGATCCAGCCTGGAGTGATGGAAGCATGTGATGGGCCCCAGCCACTGCTCTTTCCTGCCGTTGTCTCAGCAGTGATCCCTTCTGGCTCCTAACAGTTGTTCTAGTAGCTATTCTAGGAAAAGGGAGACCTGTAGGGACCTCTGATATCACCTGCAGCAAGCTGCCACACAGTTACTGGACCCACTTGCTAAATATTCATGGTAATAACTCTGTGTTGCCAGGACCTCAGTCTTGTGCTTCTTACACAATGTTTTTAAACACTATGAGGAAAACTGGTTTCAAGAAAAGCAGAAAAATGGGACACGCTGGGCAAGTTTGCCAGGAAGAAAAAATTAACAAGCATGTGTTGTAAGAAATTCTTACTTTCCACTTCTTTACTTAATGACTAGAAGAGAGTTTGCAGAAGAATAATACTATTTTTCTAACAGTACTAAGAACGACTTTCCTTTCTCACTATTGTTACTTGAAGGGCAAAAACTTCCCTCTAATGGAAAGAGATGTAAAGTTAGTTACCTGCCCTGTCCCAGTAAGGTAAATCATAGGTGCCTTCAGTCTTTTTCTTTCTGGAAAGATACAAGAGAAAAAAGTTAGCATAGAACAGAATGAATTCACTGATATGACAGCTTTGAAACTGTAGGATAAACACTGGAGTTAATAATTAGTCAAGAGTACATATTTCCACATGTAGACCCCTACAACCCATTGGCGTCTTGTTTCACTTGACATTAATAGTTGCCACTGCTGAGGCTCATTAATTCTAAATGTAATGCCAAACATAAAGCTACACATAAAGTTAAACTGTCTCCTGAAATCTTAGAAATTTTGCTACCCAATTATTTCCCAGTCAAATCAAAGACCCAGCCCCGACGTGGGTCATTATGGAGCAATCGTGTTTTAGTGGTCAGTCGTTTTGGTTTGTAATAAAATTAGTTTCACAAAACTGTTAACAGTCACATTGTCTTCTGTAGTCATCCTTTTCCCCTAGAGAAGTTACACATTATAGGTGAAAGCTGTCACTAACAGTGACAAGTGGTGGAGGGAGAACAGGGTTCTCTAGGCATGGGAGCTATGAGCCATGTGTGCAAGAAGGTTTCTCCAAGCCACTCTTTACAATTCTGAACTGTCCTTCCCCAGGAGAAATCTCCCTTCCCTCCGTTAAGAATTACTCTTCATTACGCAGTTTTTACAAAGAGGAAAGCAGATAAAAGGAGTTTTTGATTTAAGAATATAAGCCCATTAAAATAAATGATTTTAAAACTCAAGAGAAAGCAGAAATTATTCTAGGATAAATATGAGGGCAAACAGTTACGTGATTTCCTTAAGATCCCAAATGTAGCTTGCTAAAAAAAGTTATGTATTTCACCAATATATAAACAGTCTTCTCTAGTATAATGCTGTTTTCATTCTTGATATCAAAAGTGTTCTCATTTTGAAGTCTAATTGTATTTAAAATACACTGTATGGTTTCAAAAGTAAAGTACTATGTAAAATTTGTGAAGAGAGGGTAGGTGAAGTTATTAATCAAAAATTTTCAAACAGTACCTGCTTCATAGGTTGTTCTGAAGACTAAGTATAAACATGTCAAAGCACTCAGAAGACAGCAGCATTGCTGTTCTTGTTCTTGTCACCCAGTGGCATGAAAACATCATGGACTCTCTTTCCTGGACTGTCCTTTCCCTACAGCCCACATCCTGATTTCATAGGTCTTTGCTCAGCTACTCCAACACCATGAATCTGGGATCCACATGCTCCTCCAGCCCTCCCAAAGCACCTACTGCATGGTCAGTACATGGCAGATACTTTCTATACTGTGTCCTCTTCTGCAAATTTTGGAGTTTCCCACTGGACTCCCAGCACATGACTCAAATATTTAGATGAACAAATAAAGTCATTCTCTTCCTCCAACAAACCTGTCCCTTCTCTTTTGTTATCTCAACTCAGGATCGCCACTGATCCAGCTTCACAAACCAGAACTTCTGGTCATCCTGGACCCCTCTCTATTCCTTAGCAGGCAGCCAGTTGTGTACCTTTAGGAAATCTCTTCTCTATTCTCCTTGTCCTACAACTGCTGTGTTATGTTCTTGTCTGGCTTATCTTGCTGCCTCTGCTAGTCTTTTTCCTTTCAGTCCACCCTCCAAAACTCCTGCCACTATCTTTCTGCACTCATCTGATACTATCACCTCTCTGCTACACACTCCTCAGTGATTTCTCTGTATTTGATTTAATTTACAGACTGAAAAGTGAATTGTTCTTTTCCCAGAAAGTCTTATCTGATCCAGGTCCAGGCTACATTTCTGTGATTTCATACCTAGTATCCTGCGAGATAACTCAATCCTCTGTGCCTATACATCTCACATCTCTGTGCCTGCACCCAAAGAATTCCCTCATTCTCTACCCACCTTTGTCTAACTAAACCTAGCAACTTCAAGGCAAAACACAACAAACTTGCCAATCACTGTTTGCCAAAGAAAAGATTTCTGATAATTCTTACGGTTTTTTACTACTTCATAAACTCATCAAACCACATTCTATATAGTCCCTGAGGAGTTTGTGTCTGTTAATCCTGCTTAAGCCACTTTGAAGATAGGAACTGTGTCTCATTCTTTCATTAAGTATTACGAAGCACCTTCTACATGTCAGATACTTTTTTATTAATGTGTATATCTCAGTGTGTAATGCAGAACTTGACACACGTAAATGACCTTGATAATTATGGAATTAAACTGGCTCATTTTCTTATGAGAACAAAGTAAAAACATGTATTTCATGGGGACTGACATTCTAATGACAGTACCTCTACTCTCAAAAACGTGAACTGTAGTTCATGTTACATGTCTAGTTTCTAATTTACATCTGGAAACACCCTCTCTAGGAACAATCAGGTGAGCTAGCTGTGGACCTACCTGTTTCTCCAATGCCACGCACATACTAGTATAAGAATGAGCGTTGTGAGGACCATGACCAGCACTGGGACAAGGACGGCGGCCAGGGCCACATCTGAGGTTAAAGAAAAGATGCATTACTCCCAAAGTCAGCTCATGAAGGGAAAAGGTACATTACTCCCAGAGTTGGCTCATGAAGGAATGCAGGAAGGTCAGCCTATTGTCATCCAAGCTTTTTCTATCTCAAAAAACAACATAAACATTATGAGCTGACACTAAACCTGAGTCTGTGACTGTAGAGCTTTTTGTGGATACATGGAAGTTGTTCACACCATTTGCTCTTTGCATATGTTTGTAAAGTTTTTTTCTTAATAGGTTCTAAATCACCAAAACAAATGATAAACTGAGTTATATTTATTTTCTGCTACAGAGGAATATAATGAAAATGTTACAGGATTCACAAGTAAAAAAAAAAACAATAGAAAAGAGTGGAGATGACAAGAAATGTTAAAAAATAAGTGACTGCTAAACATGTTTTACTACTATTCAGATACAGAAATAAAATATGATGCTAGTTCTGCTATTGAAACTGGCAAATATTTAAAAGAACAACTGAAGAAGATTATTAGGAAACAGGTATTCTTGTGGGAATATGAATTGATACTGATAAGCATTTTGGTTTATATATAGGTTTATATATTATAAACCTAGTACATGGCAATTCCTTACCTAAAATTTTAGCAAAAACTTAAGCCATTCCAGATGCATCTTTTCTCCCAATCAAAATTTTATTGACTAGCCACTCAATGACACAAATAAACAGCTCTGGGCACACAGTTTAACATCTCAAGGCATGCACATGTGCTTCTTGCTGGCTACCGCAGCGCCAATGTCTGCACACTATTTCCTAGCTCGCTCTTCATGCTCCTCCCTCCCCACACCTTGCTGGTAACCACCAGTATTCACAGTGCGCAGAGAGGTTTGCCTCTGTACCTGTGTAAGAGTGAAAAATCAGAAATACACATATCTGACAAATGAAAGTAAGTATTTCATGGCATCTCTCATAGTAAATATCTACTATAATTTATAGCTATAAATTATAGTAATAATTTATATGATATTATAAATTTGCTATACTGTACCATATTATAATAAATTAATAATAATTTATAGCTATAAACTATAGTAGTTATTTATAGTTACAGGAAGATTACAATGTGGTACAAATGTGTATATGAACAGAGCAGAAACCCTTACAAATCTGGAGACTACAGGGACCTGGAGATCGCTTAATCCCCTCATCTCACTCCACATATAAAGAATCCTGGGCCTAGATACAGAAAATGGTTTAATGTATTTGGAATATTATTTATTCTTTTACGTCTCAACTCCCTTCTGGCTATAAGGATGAAAATGCAGCAACAGCTGACACTAATTGGGGTCTAAGTGACTGGTGGGTAAATGGCATCTTAGTTACAGCATCCAAAAGAAAGGAAGATGCTGACCATACAGGAAAGGGAGCAGGTCATCACTGACATGAGACCTCTGAGAAGCAGGATGGATGGGTTCTAGGCACAGAGGAAGAGATCAGTCCAGGGCAGTAGACAAAGGCAAGCTTATAGGTTCCACAAAAAGGGCGTTTTCATCTAATGACTGCTACTTTCTTGTGAAGTGAAAGAGGTTAACTTAAAAGTGGGAAAAGAACTCTGGAAATTTAGGGAATGCTTATTAATAGCTGCTGGTAAGCAGAGACAGAAGCGCTAGCCCAGCTGATGCACTGAGCGCCGCGAAGGCTGCCGTGCAAGTTACGGTGGCACAGACCTAGCCAGGGCTGGACTCTCCAGCATCTCTCCCAGCCTGCGTGTACCAGCTGAGAAGGGAGATGTGCACAGAGCAGGAAGTATGACTCAGGTTAGAATGCACTAAAATCCAGAATGTGCCCTTTTCGGATTCAGATGGATGCGATTTGATTTGACCACAGACCATAAGAAGACATTAGCTTAGCTTTGAAAAATAATCAAGAGTATATATCACCATCCCAAAGACAAGGAGACAGGAGGTCTTGAATTTAAAAGACCTATACTTTCTTTGTTACCATTTTAGGCTTACAGGACTATAGTTTTGGAAGAAGTCATTTTAACAACACTAACAGTTATGAGATGTTAGTATTTTCTATCAGATTTTAAGAGAAACAATTCTTTCAAATGACTGCTTTTCCATCTAGGCACATGGTGTAGGATGCTGGCCAAGTACCTGCCTCTGCCAACTGCTCAGAAGCTCTTTGGGATACCTGTCCCTGAGAACGCTTGCTTAGCTCTTTTCCCAGCAGATTAAGAAAGAAATTGGTAGGTTTGGAAATACCTCGAAGACGGGAAAGATATCAACATTGTAGATGGAAAAGTTATCTGACTCTAGACAAACTTTCAGAAAAGGAGAATGATTAAATTTCTATAGGGCACAAATACTATGAAGAATTGCTTCCTTTTCTCCACACTGCCCTGGAAACAAGTGTTTTTATGGTATTCATTTTTTAATCTGACAACAATGAAATGAATTTTTCTGACACTGAGGTTTTTTCCTTCCTGAATTCAACTGCAATTGTTTTTCAATAGCTAGTAAAATCAAAGAACTAATGTGTTTCATATGTTAACACCTTATTGTTAATAACAAAAACTGAAAGTAAATTATACTGAAATATTTGTATTTAGAATTAAGAAAAAATAACCAAACATTTTAGAAGCAAAGAACAAAAGCTTTTTATGGCTGTGTTATTTCAGAATTTATTTTTAAGTACTAGTTTTCACCAAACCTTTTTTCCTCTCCTCTTTTTGCTACTACATTTCCTAGCTACCAAATTACTATGCAATTGGGAAAATAAGTTTATTTCCTACTAGGATTTCAGTTATTTCTAGAAATACTATTATCTTAGCTGTAATGGGCAAAAAATTACAATAGGAGGTTTAGAGTGAAGCATACATATACACAAGAATTTAAAGACCAGGTCTGTGCAGAAGGTAGAGCAATGAAGTTTAGAAAGTACTGTTAAGAAAAACAGAGTTTAAGAGCTGGAAATGCTTCTGAAAATGTAAGCTATAAATAAACACTCAGTTATCAAATCTTAGATTAGCCTACCTTTGGTTACATTTGGAGTTACAGTAGTATTTCTGATATCAGGAGTGGCAGTTGTTTGTTCTGTCTGTGCAGGAAATTCATTGCTACTGCGAGGTTGTAGTGGCTGAGTAAATTTTGGGGCACGACCTTGAAAAAAGTTTTAGAAACTCTTTTAATCTTTCATCTATAACAACTTGATTAAAATAGTTATTTTAATGTTTTTAGTATACATTTATGGAAAACTGAAGTACAAATCCAGGGAAGATCCAGTATCACATTTAAAGCAAGCATACCTTTGGCTATTTTTGGAGGGGCTGTAGTGTTTTTGAGGTCATTGCTGTTCCGAGGAGGTGGAGGTTGAGTGAATTTTGGAGGACGACCTTGAAAAATGGTTTAGAAAAGTTTATACATTTTGTTTGTAAAAATAAATTAAAAGCAATAATTTTAGGGCCCTCCCTGGTGGCACAGTGGGTGAAAGCACAGCACTAAGAAGCTAAAGCCACTTCAGCATGCATTTGATCCCGCCCCGGAGGTGACCCAGATGATAGGCAGACCTCTCCTAACTTGCCCACTGCTCCCCTCAGCAGTGTACTTGGCAGTCGGCCTGTTCTGCTCCCCACTGTCTCTGGTGAAGCCTCTCACCACCCCTGAACCTCTGGCCTGTGCCCCAGTTTGGTATGCATAAATAAATCTTAAAAAAAAAAAAAAAGCATATGGCCCTCCCTTGTGGCGCAGCAGGTTAAATAAAGCACAGCAATGAGCAGCTTAAGCCACTTCCGCATTGAGTTCCATTCCCACCTGCCCCAGAGGTGACCACATGGTGTGGCAGACCTCTCCCAACCCCCTAGCTGCTCCCCCCAGCAGTGTACTCCGTCATCTGCCTGTTCTGCTCCCTGCTCTGTCTCTAGTGAATCCTCTCACCCTCCGCATCTCTGGCCTGTACCCCAGTTCTATATGAGTAAATAAATAAATCTTTTTAAAAAAAGTATAATTTTAATTTTTTTCAATATTTCCTAGAAAATTTATTTCTGCACAGTAATTTTAAATCTGAGAAATATGCCACATAGTCTGTTAAATGTACAAATTTACTGAGATTTCTCAGTTTTTAAAAAGCTGAATTGTTTTAAAAATAATCTTAGGAAGGAGAATAGGGAGGAGGACGACACTGAACCCTAAGTTTTAAAGTCATCACAATTTGACATAGTAGTTATTCAGTTCATTTAACAAATATTTAGGGAGGGTCCCCTACATGTAAGGAACTATGGTAGTTTGAAGATACAACAGTCAATAGAATATTAAAATATACCAAATTAAGGAAAATTATACCTACTTTTAATTCAGAGTGAAAAGCAAGTGGACTAAGGATACTTCTATAGTCTTGAATGCTTATGTAATACAAATACACGACACGAGATCTAACTAAAAGTTTATTAAGATGGAGACTAGATTCAGAAAAAAAAATCTCATTAGCTCATAATGATGTTATCTCTTCTTCCAATTTGTAATTTTGAAAATAAATTCAATTTTGAGCTTAACAGCACAACTATTTCTTTTATAAGTACCCTTTTAGGAAAATATTCTAAAATACATTCACATTATTATTACTTCCTCTGAGGACAGCAAAGTCATTCTTAGTTAATTCGGCGAAACAACATGCCTTAAACATACTATAACTTTACCTTTAGGAATAAACTGACATCCAAGTAGTTCCATTTTCATGGCAATTTTCTGCTGCCACTGAGTAGGATTCACTCTAATAAAACGTGCAATAATTGGTGGCAAAAAGTTATTACGCACATCCTGGTGATAATCTTTGTTTCCTTGAAATATCTTTAAAAAACAACAAAAAATTGGTACTTTACATCAACAGAGGTTAGGCCTAAATTGCTCCACTGCTACAGGTTTTTGGCTTTTTGATCTGGGATGTAAATTAGATCTGCAAAGTATGATAAGATGATTTAATTTCTAAGAAAATAAGCTAATCGGCCCTCCCTAGTGGCGCAGTGGGTTAAAGCACAGCACTGAAAAGCTAAAGCCACTTCCGCATGAGTTCGATTCCCGCCTGCCCCGGAGGTGACCACATGGCGTGGCAGACCTCTCCTGACCCGCCTGCTGCTCCCTCAGCAATGTACTTCATTGATCTGTCTATTCTGCTCCCCACTCTGTCTCTGGTGAAGCCTCTCACCATCCCTGAGCCTCTGGCCTGTACCTCAGTTCTGTATGCACAAATAAATAAATCTTTAAAAAAAAAAAAAGAAAATAAGCTAACCATAACTTGTAGAAACAGATGGTATATTCTTCATAAAAGTTTATGAAAAGTTAACAAAAATGATTTTTAATCATGTAAATGTCATAAGACTGCCATAATTTGGCAATTTGGGATGAGGTTTTCAAGTGCAGTGAGTTTGTTATTATAAGAAACTATCCCTATAAAAATTTAAATATATTGATTTTATTTTTAATGCAAAGCATAACTGATCCTAAGGAGTTACGAAAAATGCTCTATTGCTATACTTGTTATAATTTTTCTTTTAATCAACAGAACTCATGAACGGATACCAACACACACATAACAAATACCTCCACCTACTGGATACACTATAAAAAGACAGTTTCCCCTATTAACCTTTCTAATTCCTTGTTTACATCTGAACCTTAAAAGTGACAATGAAATACTGTTTTCTGCCCAATTTAATGATCATAACTGAAGAGCAATAACTGCACTACATAAATGAACTTTAGGTTAAAATAAGATCTTAAGTCACACATTCAACTACTCAAACTAAACAGTATCTCACACTGGAATAGTTCTTAATTATTTACAAAGCATTTTTATTTTATTAATGTAAATGTCCTTCAGGACAACTCTATGAAATAGGCAGGACCCAGAAAACTGCAGTTCCTCTAATGTGAGTGAACTGAACAGCCAGCCAGGCAACAATATGACAATGACTTCAAACTGTGTCATCTGACTTAAGTACAGGGTCCCAGAAAGCAGAAAATACAACTGTCATTTCTTCAAGTCAAATTAGCTCAGTAGTAACTGAGGTAACTGCCTAAACCAGAGGTAACTGCCTAAAATCAAAATTTTTATCATTTGAAGTGAGAGAAATTAAGTGTTTAACTCAGTTAAGTAATTTCCAAATATTATAGCTACTTTCATCCCAAGAGACTCCAGTCACATTAGATTACAAACTTCTAAGGCTATGTTAACATCGGTTATTTTCCAAGTTTTGTTTTGAAGTTACAAATCATCTCCAAAATAGTAAGCTTCTAGTATTTCCTCAGCTGTTAAGATGAAGTCAATTATTTGCATTTTATTATATTAGTGAAACAGGAATAATAGCTAAACATCTTTTTAGGGTATAAAAACTATCCCTGAGATCTTCCCATGCTGTAGCCTCACTTATATAAAAAAACTTAAAGGAGAAAGATTTTATAAAGACTAGATAGATAAAAGATGACTTGCTGATTCTAACCCATGAGTATTTATTAAGAATCCCTGTGTATAGGAAATTTTGCAAGTTATCACTAGTGTAAAAGTGGAAATGGAACTCAAAAGTTCCTACTCTTAAGAAATAGAATTTTTATATTGGATAATGCCACACAAATATGTCACATGACTGAAAAGCAATACATTATAAAAACAAGCTGTATATATTCTCATTTTTCTGAAAACAAAACCAAAATCAGTCTCACTATATAAAATCAGTCTAGTCTCACTCTATATATATTTGCTCATATATGAATGCATGCTTAGAAAGGACGTGAAAATATACAAATTACCCTTGAGTTGAGGATAGGAAAGAGTAGATGGGCTAACATAAGTAAAGGAAGAGGCTAATTTCATATAATTCCACATAAGCATTTCACTACTATCTATAAAAGCTTATAGGGACTGAAGTACCTTACTGCCTTACATATCAAAAGAACTAGGAAAAATAGACAAAATGATTTTTAGACACTGGACAATTGTCAGCAAAGAGCAATAATCCCAGAGTACAGGGAAACAAATGAGATGAGGCCTACCACTGTTACAATATTATGTGAAGAGAGCTGGCGGTGTCACCGAGTTGAGAAGGAGCTCATAGGTGGAAAGGCCAAGCCAGCTAGAATTTTCAGGGTAGGATGCAGCAGAGAAGAGAATTCCAGAAAGAGACAGACTTTTAGGTTGTGTAGGTTTCCAGTTCTATCTTCAGCTGCTTATAAGAAATGATCTATAGACAGGAAAAGAATCACAAGGAAGCCAGTAGAAAAATTCTTCAGTTACAATGGCTAGAAACAGCTCACACTGCCAAAAATGTTTCCCCCCCAAGTTTCATAATACAGTGGACACTGGGTTGAGTACTTAGAAAAGGATGGTCTCAGCAGTGGGGAAATTAGAACTAAAGGCTGCTGACATTCTACCTAACGAAACAGAAAAGCAAGCCTTAGAAGGATTAAATGATTTCCAAATAACCTAACTACATCCCAGAAAAACCTGAAAAACACTTAAAAGAAATACCCAGTGGGCTCTCCCTGGTGGCACAATGGGTTAAAGCACTGCATTATGAAGCTCTCCAAAGCCACTGTAGCACGACTTCAATTCCTGACCAGGGTGCTGACCCACATGGCAGGGCAGACCTCTCCTGACCTGCCGGCTGCTCCCCTCAGCAGTGTATTTCAGTAGATCTTCCTGTTCTGCTCCTCACTCTGTCTCTAATGAATCCACTCACCCACCACACCTCTGGCCTGTAACCCAGTTCTGTAAGCATAAATAATCTTTAAATAAAACTTAAAAAAAAAAAAGGACTACCCAGTACTAAACAATGCAAAGTTCTCAACATCTGACATCCAATCAGAAGTTGCCAGGCACATTAAATGTAACATATCAACCAGTATAAAGACCCAGATATGACACATAAAATAATGGCATTTATTTTAATTTTTAAAATATTTATTCATTTATGCATATAGATTTGGGATACAGGCCAGAGGTGAAAGGGTGGTGAGAAGAATCACCAGAAGACAGAATAGGGAGAAGAACAGGCAGATTGGCAAACTGCACTGCTGAGGGGAGCAGTGGGCGAGACAGGAGAGGTCTGCTGTGCATATGGGTCACCTCCTTGGCAGGGGATCAAACTCGTGTTAAACAGCAGCAGCTAGCTTCATAGTGCAGTGCTTTAACCTGTTGCGCCACCACGGAGGCCCAATAATGGCATTTAAAAGGTATCATACACGCTCTTTTTGAAGTAAACATGGCTGACCTGGGAGTAAAAACTGGTCAAGTTTGGGAACATTAAGTAAGACAGTTATGGAGAAAATATTGTTATTTACTTTAATAAGCAATGGCTTGGGCCCTCCCTAGTGGTGCAATGGGTTAGGACAGCAGCACTGCAAACTAGCACAGCCACTTCAGTGCAAGTACGATCGCCGCCCCAGAGGTGACTCACGTGGCACAGACCTCTCCTATCTCACCCACTGCTCCCCTCAGCAGTGTACTCCATTAATCTGCCTGTTCTGCTCCCCCACTTTGTCTTTGGCGAAGCCTCTCGCTGTCCCTGCACCTCTGGCCTATACCCCAGTTCTGTATGAATAGATAAATCTTAAAAAAAAAAAAAAAAAGTCTAAAAAAAAAAAAATGAGCAGAGGCTCACCTAAGGTGAAGCTCATTTGATAATAAGCAAAAGGGAGGAAAGAAGGTCTTGAAATACAGCGAAGGAGTTTAGAATCATATAAAAGATAATAGGGAACCCCTGTAGTTTTCTGAACAGAAAATTAAAAAAGTGGTAAGTGAAACCCAAAATAGAGAATTGATAATATCATACAGTTGAAACAAAGCTCACAGAGAAGTTTCACTGAAAAAAAAAAAAAGTGCTCATAATTTCAATTACAAATAAAAGATATCTATATTCCCTGAGAAAGGATGCCCTATGGTAGAGGTGTGAGGCATTGTGAAAGTGAGAAACATCCAGTACAGAGTCAACTTTTGCCTACACAAAAACCTTTATCTGCTAAGGTATATTCCAGCATAATTTTTTATTCACATTTTCGTAATACCTTAGAAGTTAAGAAAATTCTTCAGGTAGAATGCAAGAACACTAATTTGAAAGGAAATGCATACTCTAACGTTCACTGCAGCATCATGGGCAAACTATGAAAACTGCCTACGTGCCCAAAAATAGATTAGTGGATCAAAAGGACGTGGTATATATACACACTGGAATATTATTCAATGACCCAAAAAGACGAACTCATGCCTTCTGCAGCAACAAGAGGCAGTAAAAGGGAATATGCTAAGTGAAATTGGCCAGAAGGAAAAGATAAATACTGAATGGAGCCACTTATATGCAGAATACAGAGAAACTAAACAAAGGGTCAAAGATACTTTAAAACGAAGCCTTTAAAGCTGACCAAAGAACGGAGGCATCCAGGAGGGGAGACCAGCGATGAGAAGGACTGGTTATGGAGGAGGGCTACAGGCATATGTGGTGGTGCCCTCAGGGACTACACTGGGGAGGCCTACACTTCCAAAACCCTAACAAGGAGGGAGACCAATGGTACTTCAATTAACTAAAAAATAATAAAAATGATTCAAATATAGAAATCTGCAGGAAAAACTGAAAAAGCAGACAGAAGTTAGTGAGGTAATCTTGACATGATCTTTCAAGTATATTATAGCCTGTTATTTTTTTTAACTTTTTTATTTTTACATCATTTTGTGCATTTTTTTCCACCTCAGTTGCCATTCCCATTATAACCTGTTATTTAATGCGTTCAGTTCTTTTGTCCCCTTACCTACAGAATACAATTTTGGGGACAAATTATGCTCTTCATTATTCTGTGGATTGATGAGAAAAGCATTATAAAAGACAAGAAATAAAAAATTCTTTTTTAAGAATTTACTAAAGCATCTAAAACAACTGAATTAAAAAGGTACTAAAACAAAAAAAAAAAGTCAGAAGCCTACTTACCCTAGCAAACTAGAACCACAGAGACATTTCCTAAAAACAGTAGGGTAAGGCCAATAACTAACATTACCTAAAATAACCAGAAGAGGGCAGGGTAAGCTCAAACAGCTTTTAAAAAATAGCTTGGTAATTAATCATGTTACCTTGTCTTGCTCCACACCAGGCTCTCTGTACACAGTCCATCTCTGCCCATCATCACTGTACAGAATTCTGTAGGCTGACACATAATAATTATGCTCCACCATGGTGGAGCCAGTGGTTACAATGCCTGATGAATGGAGAGTTGTGTCATTAGTGCTCAGTCTGATTGGTGCAGTTTATTTAATGTAGAAGCATAAACAACTGAGACACTTTTTAAACATTTTCCCCTACTCACATCACCATTTCTAAATGCAAAGTGTCATCACAACAGTAACTAAACTCTTGGCTTTGTTCCCTTGTAGAGACAGGAAGAATTACTCTGTTTTGGCAAATCGTATTCATATCATACAACATGTTTTAGCTGAGGGAAAAATGATTTCTTGGGAATGAACAGCTGAAAGATGATTACTGGCATTATTTTCAGCACCAATAATACCAGTAATCATCTTTAACAAAATTACCTACACTAACCCTAATCAATTATTCTAAACATCTGCCAAAGTGTTCTCACTAATAAATTTATATTCAGCACACGTAGAATGTTATTTATAGCACTTAAGATGGACTCCTTGAACCTGAATTTCTCATGATTTTTAGAGATGATTATTTCAGATGTCTCAAGATCACTTTACTGTAACACTACCTTAAAAGAATCTTATTAAAATGAAAAAGATAGTAAGAATCAGACACCATTCTCTGCTACATTTTATAAAACCATCTTTAGTAATATTAACACCAGCAGAGAAAACGTAAACCACATCATTAAATTTGTAGTGACCTGATTTTTTAACTAAGAAATGTGGTGAGATAAAACCTAATGAAAATTTTAGCAGTTACGTGGGTTCCAAATACTATCAGTATTATAAGTTACTTTAGAAAATTTAATCCTTTAACCTGTTATCTTTTTTTCTTTATTCAGATCTACTTGCAACCACTGATATTCATCAGTGGCAAAAGCTGCCCAAGGAGGTCCAGGTTTTTTCAGCCTGGCCTTTTCTGGCTTCCAACTGTTCTCCTGCCCCATGTGGTCAGTCCACTCTAGCACAGATGATGCTGTTATTTGAGGATCGGCTATCACCCCAGATTCCATCCCCAGTGTTCCATAACAACCTGAAAGAAAAAAAAAATCTGATTTCCAGATATGAAATTAAAATCTATATAAGCTTGTTTACTGCAAACTATCCTACCTTCAGTCAACACCACTACACTAGTAATATACTGTAATACAGAAACGTCAAAAATTAGGCAAGCATTTCCTAGTCTGTGTATTATCAGAAATGTATAGACGTGTATTCACAAACAATACCCCCTAGATTAGTGGCAACACAATACCCTCTCTCCCAGGGAGACTGTTCTTATCACCTTCAGGTGTTTTGCTCAGATGTAATATTCTCCATGACCTCAACCCCACCTGCCTTGCCTCTTCTCTTGCCTTATTTGTCTATATAGCTTTCATATTATAAATAGTATACATTATAAGTAGTAATTTACTTATTCCGTCATTACCAGAAAGTAAGCTCCAAGAAAGCAGGATTTTGTTTATTCTGTTCACTGTTGTTTCGTTAGGTCAAGACAGTTCCAGACAAATAAAAGGCACATAAACCTTCTGCTGAATGACTAAATTCTTCAAATTCAAAAACCACCATTTTTTAGGGAAGCTGCCCCATCAGTATGAAACCTCTACTTTATTCCAGTCATCATACTGGTAAGCACCTGTCTTGCGACCTAGCATGACTGTGAGACTAACAATGTGCAAGAAACAGTGACTAGCAATATTTGATGCAGCATTAATAAAACGAATATTTTACAAATAATTATTTATGAAGTCCATGAGAGGCTTACCACTTGTCTTAAATGTAAAAAGACTTGTAGATAAGTGTCCCCTGAAAAAGAAAGACTTTGTTGGTGACACACAGCATACGACTTTCTCACTTATAAAGGACAGAATGAATTTCTGTATCCAGAATAAACAACTTTCTCTAAAAATACTAAGTTCTTAATTTCATACATTACTCAAGTGTATCGAAATAGCATTTAATATGTATGTATTTCATTTCTTTTTCATGCCTGAAGTTTTCTGTGGCAACTGCTTTTGGTAAAAGTACACTGAGATGTATTAACTGCCAAATTAGGCTCAAAGTTTCCTTGGGTAAATAGAAAAACAGATGACTGCTAACAACATAGATTGAATCTGTTGCAAGAAACCAACATGTCTAAGTTTCAGTATTACACTGCGGCGCTGCATTCTACAGAGCAGGACAGAAGGGTGCGCTGGGAAGAATGGTGGCTGTGACAGCAGGTCTAGGACTCTAAGGAATGCGCTGAGAAAAAATCATCAGAGTATATGCCTGCTTTTAGTTCAACACTCAAGTATCCCAAGAAGATGCAGCCTGTCCTTATTTTTATGAGGGAGTTCACACACAAAAAACTCAAGGATCTAGATAAAGATCATCTAGAGGAAACCAAAAAACCAAAAGAACTGAAGTGCTGTCACTATGCCAGCAACAGGCAAATGCCTGCACATGTGCAGCCTGCTCTGTAGTCAATGAGTAAAGATGGTTTTCACAGGGGAAGGAGTTGTAAATAAAACAATGCAGACATAGATAGTCTAAAAAGTCTAAAATATTTACTAACTGCTCTTTTACAGAAAAAGTTTGCTGGCTTCTGCTCTACACTGTCCTGTGTGGACATGGTCTTGTTTTCTTAATGAGGGTCTCTGAGGAGAAGTTGGTTTCAATGAGGCTTAGAACTGTTTGCAGGACTGAACATATCCAAGAGTGAATGTTCACAAAAACAAATGACAAGTACTGCATTTCCATGTAATGTTTCAACTATGCTTGATTTTAATGCTTAGTCTATGTTTCTAAAAGTAGCAGAACACTGTAGAGACAGTGAAAATACATCTTCTTGGGATGTCACTGGGATATATAATGAGTTTAAAGTAGCTGACTCTAACTTAAAGTTAATTCATCCTGGGTCATGCAGGCTATAGAGTAGCTATGCCTTCTGAGCTTTAAAATAAAGATTTATCAATGGACTTCTCTAACTCTCACTCCAGATTTTTCAGCATTTAGAGAAGGATCAAATCATGTTTCCAAATGGTTACCTTTTTGCTCAAAGTTTGTACCTTTTTGTACAGCCAAAGCTGTACAACCTTGCCTGTTTTCTTCAATATACTCAGACAGAGAAAAATTCTATTTCATTCACACCACTAACAGTGATACAGCTTTGGTCTAAGTAGCACCTAAGCGCACCCTAACCTGGCATGTTTATGATAAATAGCACATATACTTACACCACAGATGTGACGTTGTTTGCCAAGGAACTTTCATAGTATGGGATACCTTTACTAATTACAACACTGATCTGGCCACCCAAAATGTTTGACACGACTCCTGCATGTATGCCAGCCATGCACAAGGGTGAGGACTGGAAGGCAAAAAGCAAAGATGAGTTAATATTTTTGATAGCTTATAGACAAGACACACTTCAAGAAATTAGTTCATCTGAGTGGTTTTCTTTCTAACATGGGGTAGATCACAATGCAATTAAAATAACAGGTTAGCAAAAGAAAAATAATATTATAGGTTACCAGAAAGAAATATTTCCCTAGACAATAAAGTCAGTATCAAGATACATAAAAGATAAACATCTAACGTATATGGAGTTTAAAAAAAAAAAACAAAAACTGTATCACAACTTTAAGATAAGCCTATGTTCAACTTACATCTCTATATCCATGAGGGATTGTTCCAGATATCTCAATAAAAGGAAGCAGACAACCAGCTGGGCAGTACTTACTGCAAAATGAAAACAAGTTAAAGGGTACACAGTGCTCTAGTTTCTAGGGGAAAAAAAACAAAATATATCACATCCATTTTTTTAGTTCAATGAAAAAACTATAACCTTACCACCCTGAAAGAACTACTACCCAAAAAAAGACCTTTCAAGCTTTCATCCATCCATACACAAAATATATCTAACCACATATGTTCAAAAATTACCTCATATTTGATACACTTGCTCTAATTTACTTCATAATGGATGGCAGATATATTTCTATTTTAAGATCTACTCATTTTTTTTTAGATAAAACTAAGTTTTTACCAATGTTCAACTGATCAAATTTGTTTTAATAAAATGTCTGGTATGTATTCATTTATTCATTCAATCATTAGCTTATGCGTTAACTACTGAACACATTTACTTGAAAGGTCCCTGTCCTCACTGAGCTTATTACATGGTGGGGGAAAATATTTAACTAATACTTAACTAATCAGTTTATGATTGTATTATGAAGAAAAGGAACTCTATGGCATAGTTGGGATTAATTTAATAAAAGATGGTCGATAAACTTAGTAAGTGCTAGGTAGCAAATAATGCACATAAGAGCCACTGTTATTCTGATTTTATAGATAAAGAAGCTGAGAAACTGGTGTCACAGTCACATGGCTGTTAAGTGGCAGATTAGCTTGGGAGTGTGCGCTCTCGGGCAAAGCTCTGCACTGACTTGGCCAGGGATGGAGATCTGGGGAAGGGAAGCTCAGCAGAGAAGTGATGGAGTCACAGGAGGAAATGGAGGGAAATGTATTCTAATCAGGAGGAAGAGGATGCCCATGAAGCAGGCTGGCCTTTGTGTATCTGGGACTGAGGATGATCAGCACAGGCAGAATGTAATGAGCAACGGTAAGGTTAGTTTGAGAGAAGGCTGAAGAGGTAGATGGGGGCCAGAGATCACACAGGGGCCCTGAGGGAGCAGAGGGGGAGTCTGGAATATACATTTAAGTAGAAGGGGGAAGTCAATCAAGGATCTGACAACTTATATACATGATCCGAGTCATGTTTTAGAAAAGAATATTCTGGCTCCTGGGAATAAAGAGGTTCGAAGTAAGGAACAATGAGTAGAGGAATGAGGCATTGATGTGTAATAGTGCAGTAGTCCATGGGAGAGATAATGGCAGTGTACATGTGGATAGTGACAATGGAGTTGGAAAGTGGAGGGCACGAGATACTCGAGCCTCTGGCAAGGCTGTGTGCCATACACTCATGCCAGGGTTGCCTCTGCTGACCGGGAACCTCCATGAGTGCTAATGACACATACATTCCATACAGAGAGATCTTTTTTGAAGACATGATAGAGTTTCTTTTGGGGTATGGTAGCAAGCTTGGGGTAGGTGGTTAGTTTAGTGAAATAGGTCTTAGATGATGAGAATTATTTTACTAAGCAGAGAGTACAGCAAATTCCAGGTGAATGCTCTAAGAACTCAGATAATAATCCAGAGTTGTTTCAACATGAGATATTAGGGTGAGATTAGAAAAGTGTTCCAGGACAACTTGTGAAGCACGTCAAAAACCAGGCTAAAGAATCTAGAAGTAATATGAATGGCAGAATAAAGCCAGCAAAGGTTTGAAATATAAAATCAATTAAAAGTTAATCCTAGTCTAGGCAAGATAAAAGGGCATAAAGCAGAGAAACAGTAATGCACACCAGGGAATTCTACAATAGCCTAAATCATCTTCCTTTTCTTGAGGAAATACAAATAGTTTTTCTATCTTTATTAGCAGTTTTGCCAGATTTAAAAGTAGAGTTCATTGCTCTTTCCAAAGTAGATTAAAATTATGTTTTAATACATCCAAAGAGGTAAATATTCCTGGGCCTCTGTGGTGGCCTAGAGGTTGTCTTAGTGCTACCACTATGGCAGCCGTTGGTGGAGACTTGAGTCTGACCCCGTATCAGGAGCTGACCACATGAAACAGCAAACCTCCCCTGTTTCACTTGCTGCTCCCCTCAACAGTGTATTTCAGTGGATCTGCTTATTCTGCTCCCAACTGTCTCTGGTGAATCCTCTCACCACCTACACCTCTGATCCAAACCCCAGTTCTTCTATGTAAGTAAAATTTAAAAAAAACAAAGAGGTATATTACACTTTTGAATCATACTGTGTTGTAAACCAATGCTGACTTTTAAAAAAAATGTATTTAAGTTATGTTTTCATTGTGGAAAAGACCCAAATGCAACAATTAAAAAAAAATTAAACATGGAAATTCAATGGTCTTAAATATACTGATTTATTGAACTCTTAAGATTAATATACTTAGCATTAAGTGTGAAATGTATGAAAAATGTCATTTAAGAAAAGTTATAATTATGGTCATACCTGAACTCAGGTTCCAAAAAACTTGCTGCTGTGTCCAAACAAGTAATTAAATCTAAAAAGAAAAAAAAATATATATATATATATATGCTATTTATTTCTAAGTTATTTTCCTTGTTGAAACACCAATTATTTCCAAATCCCAAATCTTTTTCATATGGATTATAGTTCTGCTCTTTAACCCCCTCATTTCACTGCCAACCCAGTGCTAAGCATGACCCCAATAGCACACAAGCCCAATTTCACTCTGTTCAATGTCCTTAGATCCCAGGCCCTGTGGCCTGACGTCATCTTATTTTTCTTCCCCTTCGTCACTCTGAACTTAAACATAATGTCATCTGCCATTCCCCCTTCTAGTCTTAGTTATCCACCCACTCATACTCCCTTACCTATTTTAGTTTAATTACTCAAACACTAACTCCTCAGTAGGGGACTATTATGCTCAAACTATTCTGTTTAAAATTGCAACCCCTTAACTTCCTAATTGCCTTTTTTAAAATTTATCTAACATATCATCTAACAATATATTTCTTATTCATATTGTTTATTTTCTTACACCTCTTCCCATCCTACTGGAAGTACACTTTCTATTTCTTTTTAATCTTCTTGATTGCTCTCTCTAGGGCCTAGAACAACACCTGGTCATATACACTTACTAAATATTTGCTGAAGAAGAAATGATCACAAGAACTGGCAAACGTGACTTTATATTTCATTAAGCTTTATTTAATCTATCAAAGCAGATGTATATAAAAAGAAACATCTACTTTGGGGAAAAGCTCTCAAGAAAAACAGCTTAAAGTTTCTTAATATTCTGCTTAACTGATGTTTTTGTGAATTTCTAAAGGTCAAAGTCTATAAAGTGACTTTCCCTATCTTTAATCTTCTTGTAGCTATCTATTTTGAATTCTTACTTTTTCCAGGAAAGCACTCTGAACTCCCATGGAATTTGAAAGCAAGGCCATGTCAATTACACACATTTATTTGCAAGGCAGAATCCAGAACTTTAGTCCTATGATAGTGTTTAGTAGTGCATGGACCTATAACCAAAGCCCTATTTTCATAAGGTATAGCTGTATTTGACCACCTTGCTGCCATATGGCTTGAGGTAATGAGGCTAGCTGGCAATTTTCTGGAGGTCTGACTGACATGTTAGAACACACAGGTACTATACCTTTTCATTCTTGACTATTAATCTTTGAAGTTCAGCTTTTAATTTAAGAGGCTAGAGAAACTCTTTTGGTGGCAAAAGAAAGTGGAAAATCAATTCCTATTACTACTGTACAAAGACTGCTGGGAATAAGTGAAGCATAGTAATTTAGTTTGTCTTTTTCCTAGTCAACCATGTAGTAAATCTTATCCACTGTAATACACAAGAAAACCCTATGTGTTGGTTTTCTTGTGTATTACAGGACAAAGGACAAGTGGGCTAAATAACTGCTACTCAGTATCTCCTCCATGGACAGAACTAGTAGCAGCTACATTTTCTGGGAACTTATTGGATATGCAAACTTCTGAACACCATCTGCATGTACAGGGAATATGGTGCAAGTTCACAGGTGGTAACTATGGAAACTACAATGATGTAATAAAAAAAGGCAACCACCAAAATAATATACATTATTATTTTATAATATACAATACATACATTATAAGAAAAGCAGCAAAAGAATACACTCAGTGGGACTACATCAAGTTACAGTGCTTCTGTACAGCAAAAGAGACATTACACAAAACAAAGAGACCCCACTGATTGGGAGAAAATTTTTGCACACAATGCTAAGGACAAAGGATGATCACAGAGATATACAAAGAGCTGATGAAACTCAACAAAAGTGAACCCTTTCAGAAAATGGGCAGAAGAGCTAAAAAGACACTTCTCCAAAGAGGAAATGCAGAAGGCCAACAGGCATATGAAAAAATGCTCAACATCACTTGTAATAAGGGAAATGCAAATTAAAACCACAATGAAATACGACATCACACCAGTGAGAAAGGTTCGTCTTAAAACAACTAGCAACAACAAATGTTGGTGAGAATGTGGAGAAAAAGGAACTCTCTTACACTGCTGGTAGGAATGCAAACTGGTACAACCACTATGGAAAGCTGTTTGGAGGTTTCTAAAACTGCTAAAAATGGAGCTTCCATATGACCCAGCAATCCTACTCCTAAGTATCTGGCCAAACGACACAAAAAAATTGATTCAAAAGGACACCTATATCCCTATGTTTATTGCTGCTCTATTTACAATAGGGAAGGTGTGGAATCAACCCAAATTTGTAAATATAGATGACTGGATTAAGATGATGTGGTACATATACACAATGGAATATTACTCATCAGTGAAAAAGATAAACTCATGCTTTTTGCAGCAATATGGATGGAGCTGGAAGGGATCATGCTTAGTGAAATAAGCCAGAAAGACAAAGAAAAATACTGGGGAAAAAAAAGCAACTGTAATAAAGTAAAAAGGAAAAAACAATGAACTATATACCAGAGACATTTTACAGGGCTGGAGAGGGGAATGGAATCAAAACTGGGGTGGAAAGAGTACATGAGACTATGGTGATACATGGGTGAGCTGGTGGTGGGAAGTCCATGGGGATTACAAATGAGATGAAGAAATGCAGAAAATGAAGAATATACCAAGTAAAGAGCACACATGCCTGCAGTCTCTCCCTCTCATTCCTAAGGTATTAAAATGAAAAACCTAAAAAACCATTAAAATCAACAAGGTGCTTTTTTGGGCTCTCTGCCAATTTGGGATGAAACATATGGCACAAACTGAATGGTCTCTTAAGACTATCTTAAACAGATTATAAAAAGTTGCTTATGTAAACTTTTTCTCTACCAAAAAACTGGTAACATTTTTGCTCACTGGCACCGCTGTTCTACAAATTAACACCAACATATGGATATTTTCTGCATGTGTACTGGCAAACAGTACTTATATTCATTTGTATGTATATAAAGAAAAATCTAAAGTTTTGCATATAGATCTCATTAACAAAATCTTACAAAGTAGTTCCCAGATACAACAACAACAGAAATTAGGAACACAACAGAAAACTAAAAATAGAAATGTGGCTAAGTGCTGTACTAACAAAGAATTTTGTAAAACTGCTGTACAATTAAGGTAGCAATCAACCTAAGGAATTCATGCTCTATTTTCAAAACCAAAGCATTCCATGCAGGAACAAAACAACTACCAGAAATTTGGACTCAAATAGCAAAATGCTCTCTATTCTGCCTTATGTTTCACTTACAAGTTGATATATTCTGACATAGGGTGGAAGAAATGGAAAATATTTGCAAAAAGTGTGGGTAAAGAATGTGACAATCAGGGCCCTCCCTGGTGGTACAGTGGGTTAAAGCACAGCACTAAGAAGCTAAAGTCACTTTGGCATGAGTTCGATCCCCGCCTGTCCGGGAGGTGATCCACATGGGGCGGCAGACCTCTCCTGACCCATCACTGCTCAGTGTACTTCGTCTACCTGCCTGTTCTGCTCCCTACTCTGTCTTGGGTGAATCCTCTCACTGCCCCTGCACTTCTGGCCTGTACCCCAGTTCTGTACGCACAAATAAATAAATCTTAAAAAAAAAAAAAAAGAATGTGACAATCAGAAAATTTTATACTATTGGTTTTAGTTCTTAAAAAAAAGTTTGACAAAGAGCAACAATAAGCCTATGAAATGGGAATTTTACCCAGACTCTGCTACTCAAGTCTTCAGTACTTGCTGAGTCTAAAGGGTCAGCAGGCAATGTGTGAACAAATATTTATGGGTTTCAATTAGGGAGTGTGATAATATCTGCACTGGATGATTTTATTTCAGATGAAATTTGAAGCTACTATTTTTCTCCTCCTAAATGAAGGCAAACTTTAGTCTGACCAAAGACCACCACAATAATCTGGATTAGCGAACTCTACACACACACACACACACACACACACACACACACACACACACACTCACAGAATGGCCTTCAAATAACTGAAACGTTTTCTCCCTCAAATTTCATTAATTTGTCACACACACACACACACCCCTCACAGAATGGCCTTGAAATAATAGAAATGTTTTCTCCCTCAAATTTTATTAATTTGTCATTTACACAACTATAACCATTTAGGGATACATTTTACTGCCAAAAGTGCAATGCTTCACTCACTCTCCACCTCAAGTCCTGTGCAGATAGATGCTTTCCCTCTTCCGTCTCCTAGACAATTTCATTGTAAATGGAGATATGTATTCTGATTTCAATGTCTATAGGCAAAATAACTTCACAAAAACAGTGCCCCGTAACAGCCTTGAAATACTAAGCTTTTGCTAGAAATTGCTGATGCTGAACAGATTCAAAACAGGGAATTTAGATCACTCACTTATACATTTATTTTATTTTCAAGTCAAGAAGTAAATGCTTTATGTTTCAGAATGAAGACATCAGCAGCCTGTATCATTATACTAGATGAAAAGATCTGTGTTACTGCATTTGGACCTCTGAGCAGCTGATTCTGCCTCTCATTAAAACCAGGATATTGGAATTGCTGAACAGTGGTTGCTTGTATGACATCTAGGGTTTATAGAGGCTCCACATAGATCTTCAATTTTCAAATGAAAATTTCAGATTCAGGGTGTACATTGGAAACTAATGAACTTATACCAATTTCTCTTATAATTATTATAAGTGCTGAGAAAAATTAATATGACTTGTCCTGCTACTCAATTGGGAAGCGGGAAAAACTGCTTTCATTGGTAGATACAACTTTCAAAAAAGGGGTTTAGAGGTGAACATTAAAGGAAATAACTAGTATTGGAAAAGACTGGAAACTTGTTCAAATATCATTCAATGTAGCAAAAATAAAAATCATGAAAACTAGACACACAAATGAAGTGGTCAACAGGTAAGGGTCCCAGGCACAATGGGCATTTCAGCTTTATCCAACAGCGCTTTATTGCATCTAATTTCTCTTATTACTACTTAAACTTAGATAGGATGAATCCCGATTCTTAAAAATGTTTCCTTGTTGTAGATAAATCTGGTTCTAAAGTCTTTTAAAAGAATTAAATTGGAATCTGGCCTGACTCTGGAGTTACATTTATTAACAAGACCTCTTAATTCAACTACATCTGATCCAGTCTCCTCTAATAGCTTGGCTACATTTATTCTTGCTTCTTCTATGCACTCTTCATGGAACAGTGAAGGTCTTGGTAATACCATTCCAACAGCTTCTGTGCACTCTCAGGGAAAGTTCCTCTGTTCAGTTGCTGTAACACCCTAGATAATGTCACCTACTCACCACACTCACCCCACCTCAGCTATGCTGGCTTCTGTTCTCATCTCCCAAACAGCTCCCCACATTAAGTCTTTTGCACCTGTTATTATTTCCGTAGTATGCTGTCTGCCTGTAACTTTAACCAGTCCTTCAGTTCTCAGCTTAAAAGTGACTTCACCAGGAGGGCTTTGATTATCAGTCTTCTATTTCCTAGCTTTAGCCATACTTTTGACATTTCTTTAGCCATTCTTACTATAACTACAAATAAATCCTCATGTATTTAATGTTTCTTTTCCAACCCTGTACTGAAAACCCTACGAAAGTGTGATCATGACTCTTATTTACTGCTGTTTTCCTGGTGCCAGGTACACAACAGGAAATGAGGCACTGAATAAAACATAGTTTTACTAAGGGTTTTTATACAAAATAATGAAAATCAATGTATCTTACACAAAAACTACAACTCTATCAACAACACATTATGACATTAATAAGTCTTTGTGAGAGTTGAACAAAGAAGAGGCTGAAGCAAGGTTTTTCACAATCTTTTCATTTCCAAATACCTTAAACTTTCAGCTAAGTTGCAAAGCTGGGGACATATAGCAATGTTCCTTGAAAATATTCATGGAATTCAGTATGCAATTAAGTTTCCTGGATGGAAATAAACTGAGGTTCTTAACCAAAGCCAACCAGACTTCAGATGAATGAGTCATTACAAGAAATTGTGACTGAAAGGCCACCCAAGAAGTAGTAATAAGAAATCCAACCAGTGTTCTCTTGAATTTTGCCAGTTCACCCACTTCAAATAAAACAAATGTTTGAGGGTATGAAAAAAGCTAAGTGTAATAGCATCCAAAATTTAGCTGAATATCTAGGATAGAATGCAGTGGAGAGGAGAGCTGTGACATAATGATCTCCCAAGATGACTAAGAGTACTGAAAGTGTTACTATAAAGAAGTAACAACATAATGGTGGCTATTTAAAAACCGGTGGAAATTACAATTCACCTAAACTATACAGCTATCTGACATATGTCTACGTAAGTCTACAACGTACTGATTCTGTTATCTGAGATCACTGCCAGTTCTTCAGAAACTACGCAGGATATTCAAGTTCAAGTTTCTATGCATCAAAGTTTGTAATTTAAATACCCAATATAAGAACCTTCTATCAAAAGTGAAGATACTTATTTCTGAGAAAACTTCCGCTTAATAAATAACAAGGGAAAAATATGAGCCAAAATAATTTAACCTGTTATTCTGACCAAAAAGTTTGAGAATAAGGGAAAAAAAAAATATATATATATATATATATATATATACAGTCCTATCCTCACCTACCAACCTAACTTTTAGGAAAGAAAACCAAAAGAGTGGAAATCTACCCCAACTTACTCTGTGTTTTCTACTCTTTTGATGAAGCGGGGTGAGGGTGAGTATGTGAGCATGTGTACAGTGGTGAAGTAGAGAAAATTAACTTTCCTTTGTGCCTTAAGACACCATATGTGTTATTATTTTGGTTCTCACAACTAACCCATTTTAAATGAGGGTCACAGAATTGAAGTGGTGTCTTTGAATTTAGAAATATACAGTGCCCCTTACCACACTACCTTAACTTTCTTGGTTTTTGTCAAAAATACTCATTTATCATGATGTTTAAGTTCTTTACTTCCATTATTCCATTCAAATGTGTTTTCTTTCTTATTCTAAGGGATTTTTACTATTCCAAATCTACTGATGAAGCAACATAGCTTAGAAATTAAGGGCTGGCTTCTCTCATAGAATACCTCTCTTTATCACATTTTCATACATTTCTTAAAAATAGGAAATACAGTGATTATCACAAACCCACCACAGTTGTATCAGATTGTATCACCCTCAGCATTCCCAGTGCCCAATATTCTCATGCCCAAGAGGTTCTTGACTGTCTTTTTCTCCTTTGCACTATAAAGTAAAAGTAAAATTTTAATTTCAAATGCTCAACTTAGTTTAAAATCACTGTGTAATGTCAAAATGACCTCATTTTCTAATTTAGATGACTGTTTTGCCATATCCTTATAGTAGCAGCATATCATAAATTTTCTCACCACAGCTACCCCTCATAGCAGAGAGGAATGAGTACTAAACTGTGAGAGACGTGTCATTCAAGACGTGCACTGCATTCTATCCTAGACATTCAGTTAAATTTTGGATGCTATTACACTTACTAGCTTTGCTTCAAAATTTTCCCCTTCAGAGTCTACACATCAACAATCCAGAAAATAATCTCATTTTTATTTAGTAATGTCTTAAAGAGAAATCTCCAGGTTACTTTTAGCAGTATGAAACTTTATTTATGAAGAATGATGACAGATCTTTAACAAAGTACTACAAAATGGTAAGCTATATATAGTGAAGTTTTAAACTGATATGAAACATTTCAGTGGCTGACATTATTTCTAAGAGTTATCTGAGTTGCAATCTAACGAAAGTGAAAAATCATGTTTTCTTTATTATGAAAAGGTAAGTATATGGACTTGATATAAACATTTTGATCTAATTTTGGGAGCTGAAACTGATCTAATTTTATTTTTCAAATTTATACATGTTATTGTTTAGTCTTTCTAAGCAAAGAAACATTTCATTTCTGCTTTCAAAACTTGTACTATGTGTCAACCATGGTATAAAGTGAAAATTACCTTGTTTATCTATAACAGAGTATGAGGCCAAAAATCCTCGTCCAGAAATATGGATTCCACTCATGAACAGAACTGTAATTTCATTGCTTTTTGATTCAATTGAATGGTTCATTTGTAACCCCAGACCACAGTATTTGCCTAGGAATGAAAGAGAAGCAAATATTTGGCATAATTAGTATTTACAGTGCAGATAACAAAATCAGAATATTAAACAAAACTGGGCAATTAGTATAAACTGTAACTAGAAAGCTTACCTATTAAAAAAATCACATTAGTCTGGAAAATAAATGCAAAGAAATACTTGTTCAAATGATTTAAAACTTAAAAATAGTACAGGAATAAATAATCTGATAAAGAATCAACATACAGTATAAATAAGTAAGAGATAAATTTACCCTTTAAAATAGTACCAAGGAATTCTGAAACATTTTTAAAAATTTCTTGCAGGAAGGTGGCTCACAATTAAATGAATAGTTGTTAAGTAGTCTTATTAATATGCTTCCTCAGGATAGCCCTTGATTGCTTATATCAGGACACTACTCAAATCTTTTTCAGTTTCCCTCAAGAACTTCTAAGAACAGATGGGCTTCTAATCAATCCCTTCCAGTAATCATATACAGTCATATAGTTGTAAGTATGATATGACAGCTCACTTTTATGTTTCCACTCACAGCCTCTTCCTTGAATTTCAGATGCATATCTCCAAGTGTCTACTCAAATATTTATCCCTCAGCACAGATAATAATTTTATAAGACAGAAAAAAGGTGAAGCAAAATATCAAAAATAAACATGTGTTTTTGAATAGATTCTAAAGTAAGGAGTTCCAAATGCTTTAAACTCTAGCAAGCCTCACTTAAGTAGCAGTAATGTATACTTCCTGGTACCATTTTTGAGTACTATTTATGATCTGGTGAAACAACAACACAACAACAACAAAAACACACACCAGAACTAGAAGGAAGCTTAGTTGTATCACAGGATGAACATACAAAAGGCAATTGTGTTTTCAAATTCTAGCAACAATCTGAAATGAAATCTTCTAAACTCCATAATAGTATTAAAAAAGATTAAGATATGTAAAGATACTTTCAAAAAGAGAAATTCAAAACTAGTTTACTGAAATTTAAAAAATGCTGCTGAGAGGCCCTCCCTGGTAGCACAGTGGGTTAAAGCACAGCACTAAGAAGCTAAAGCCACTTCAGCATGAGTTTGATCCTCACCCAGCCCCAGAGGTGAATGGCGTGGCAGACCTCTCCTGACCTGCCTGCTGCCCCCTTCAGCAGTGTACTTCGTTGATCTGCCTGTTCTGCTCCCCACTCTGTCTCTGGTGAATCCTCTCACTGCCTCTGCACCTCTGGCCTGTACCCCAGTTCTGTATGCATAAATAAATCAATCTTTTTAAAAAAATGTTGCTGAGAAACATTAAAGAACTAAACAAATCGTGGACTTGAAGGCTCCATATTAAGATGTCAATTTTCCCCAAACTGATCTGATTCTATCCAATCTTTATCAAAATCCTAGTTTTGTTTTTAGATAAGTTAACAAGTTGAGTCTAAATGTGTAGAGGACTATAAAGGACATACAAATGAAAACCCAAACAATATTAGAAAAGAAGCTGAAAGTCTTATATCACAGTATCATAACTCTTTCAATGCTCATGTCAACCACGCTTTTGGAAGCAACAAATTAAACTCTAGAAAGACACTAGAATATAGTCTATATTCAAAAGAAGAGATTCATCTGATTTTAAATATACTAGGAGTGGGATTAACAGTGTTATGAAACTTAGGAGATCTGATTATGTTCCTGACTAAGTAGAAGATAATGTAAACAACTGGGAAGTGTGAGATGGTTGAACAAATTCCCTCTTAGGTACTTGTCACTTAGAAGTGGGAAGTTATTTACTAGAGCAAATGTACATTAGTTCTGTCCACTTCTAATAGGGAAATGAAGCTAGTTTAATTAAAGACCATAATCCTTAAATCTACAAATTTTTTAAGGAACAGGTATAGATATCTCTTAACATTAAAA
This sequence comes from Condylura cristata, assembly GCF_000260355.1. Taxonomy (NCBI): domain Eukaryota; kingdom Metazoa; phylum Chordata; class Mammalia; order Eulipotyphla; family Talpidae; genus Condylura; species Condylura cristata. Next base: position 48,698,641 of record NW_004567104.1, on the reverse strand, counting down.
ACAAAGATTAAAAATCTCAAAGGAATTAATCTTTTGGATTTATCTGATGAAGCCCCTGAATCTCCAGTCAATGATACAGGTTATGTGCTGGGGATTCAGTAAGAAAGTAAACAGAGCACTGCCCTCAGAAATCTTACTATAATTGGATAGGGCAAATGCATAATAAAAGCTTCTGAAGAAATCATTATAGTGTCTGAAAAAATTTTAGGCATGATATAATCATTAAATAACATCCATCAGTAGTGTTTCTTTAGAAAGTCAAGTTTCAAGGATCATTGCCTGTGGCTTGTGGGCCAAAGCAAACCAGCTGTAAAATTTAACTCCCTGACTTAGCGTAATTTCATGTTCCTTTTCAATGAATGAGATGCCTTGCCATGATTTCTTGTACACTGTGACTAACTTTTGAACAGATTTAGCATTGTTTTTAGCTGCTGCAAAGATTCCAAGATTTACTTGCAAAGAATAATGATAGAAGGGTACAGAGCTAATTTCCTATTAAGCAGTGAGACAATCAGCTATGTATGTTAAAAAGGGATTTAGCAATGTCATTAAGAATGGATTTGCCTTTCCTTCTAAAAGATAGTGTGACTAATCTAGGCTTCTCTAATACTATAAAGTCATTGTATAAAGTGATTTGAGGAAAGATGGCCACTTCAGTGTTATTCCTCATGAATACATAATAGATTTGGTAGCTGACACTCTAAAATGAATAAATCCCGCAAAGGAAAATGTACCTTTATACTTTGATTCCTACCTCATATTGTCATACATAAAAGTAAATTCTGAATGGACTGATGGTAATATGTGTAGGAGGAAAAACAACAAAGTATTTAAGGAAATGCCTTGAGAATACCTATGACCAAGAAGTAGAAAGAAACTTTAAAAGAGAACACAAAAAGTGGTAATCATAAATAAAAATTAATGTCATCAACACTGAAAGTAAGCTAAAAATAGTCGTAACTGTTTATCAAAAGATAACAATGAGGCAGAGGCAAAAATAAAAAGATCATGAAAAGAACGCAAAACCAGAATATATATAAAGAATTACTACAAAATAAGAAAAATGATCACCCAGTAGGAAAAACAAACACAAAAACAAAGAACATACTGAAGTGACTACCAATCACATGAAAAGAGCATAGTGTCATCAGCTGATCAGGGAAATGCAAAGCAGAGCAACAATGAGGTAGCAGTACATGCAAACATATGTCAAAAATGAAAAACAGTGGAGAAAAATAAGGAATAAACTGGCAAAACCACAAAAGCACTTGGCAATATCTACACATATAGACAATGACCCAGCAATTCCTCTTCTAGATAGAGAAATGTGCACTTGAATTCAGAAGACAGGTAACGGAATGTTCATAGCAATTAGTGACTGGAAAACACTGGATATATGATAGACATGCCTTACTTAGCATTAGGAATTTAGACTGTCTCTTTTTTTATATAGAGAAAAAAACTGCAATGCAGATCTTTTTAACACTACATCTTCAGTCCTTTGGAACATTTTCGTAGGAGCTATTTTTTTTTTTTTT
>NW_004567104.1:48618597-48693348 GCF_000260355.1 Condylura cristata | reverse complement strand
AAAATAACAAAAAAAAGAATAAAATAGGAAGGTAAGCATATTAGAGAAAAAAAGGACAAACAATACAGAGATTGAAAATGGTAGCATCATAGGATCATTTATGAAATAAAGCCTTAAGGATCTCAGTTTTTCCTCTTCATAAATATCATTAGGCTAAGGCTATAGGAAACATCATCTTAAAAGGTAACTTGGAGGAAGGTAAAAGACAGATTTGTGGTATCTTTAAGGATAACTTTGAGCACATACACATGGTTATATTTCTTCTGTAGAATTTATCTTCCTTTAATATTTATGAGGCTTTTAAACATTTTACTTCTTTTTTTTTTTTTTTTGTTTCCATTTTCTTCTTCCCCCCAAAAAAGTTCATTTAAATTGGAAAATTTAAGCAAAACCCAGGTAGAAAAAAAATAAAGTTTTAGGTAAGCCTTTAAGAAAGTTTTTTGTTTTTAATGTTTGTTTTAAATTTCATCTTTGGACTAAGTAGCAATAATCTCCATAGGCTAAATTAAGCTAACAGATGAAAAGATGCCTAAAAATTGAGGGAAAAAACAAATTACAAAATTACCTAGAGAAATGTGGCTACGTGTAGAAAAAGATTAATAAAATGACTTTTACTGCTCAGCTCCTTTCTTTAAAGAGCAATTATGATGTCTCAGACATCAGCAATTAAATAATCAAAAGTTTTATTTAAGGCACAATGAAGTTTTCTTATTCTACCACAATCTGCTCTAAAAAGGGACAGAATTCTGATCTAGAGAGCCAATCTTAACTTTTATTAAACATATTTTGTATATCAGTATAGTACCACTCCACTGAGTAATTTCACAAAGATTTCCAAACATTTTAGCAATTTTAGAAGTAGTTATATAAAATCATAATGAACATTTAAATGATAATACAATTACTACCCTTTCTATGAGAGCTGGAAATAACTGTCCAACTACCAACCGAAGTTAATTTTTAATTATTAATTTTTCTTTTAAATATTTTTTTCCAATCTCAAACATGTTTTAATTTTAAATGAGGTACTTTTCTGTTATGTTGTTGTTAAACTGGACAACATAAGATCCCTCTCCTCTGATACGGCTACTGTAGTTTTCCCATCGCAATAGATCTCATAATCCATTCTTATAGTCCTTTGTACTCTCCTTTCCCAATCCGACCTTGTTTTCAGTCAAGATATTTTGTTTGAACTTCAGAATGGCTCTAATAAACTTAAGAATTCAAACTTAAAAAATTATATCCAGCAATTACATATGACAATACCTCAATTAAAACAATCTTCCTAACTATGACCGAATGTCAAGTCGTCTATCTTAAGGATGTCTTCTTACAGTTGGTTAGCTTGAATGAAAATCCAATCAAGGCCAATATATCACCCACGGAAGATATATTTCAAAGTATAACAGTTCCTTTCTTCTCTTTTCTTTTTAAATCGCCACATATATACATACATATAAAGTTGATAGAGAAATGCCTTATATCAAATGTATATAGATTAGTCTTTACAGTTGATATAATACACTTTTCAATCTTCTTTATTGCCTCTAAACTGACACAGGCTTGATCAGATTGTGGTTTAGCCTCCTTCCATTGTAAGATTCCCCAAGTGGCACTGCATCCACCCTACTATATCACCTCAGGAGGCATTCACTGAGGCTGGATAGCTGTTTTCTGTTAGTGTTACCGCAAGTGTTTCCACTATCATAGGTATTTGACTTTTCTGAATTTTTTCAGTAATTTCCCACATGTCATCTTATATAGTACACTATTCAATGTTAAGTATCAAAAACTGCTTCAGTTTTAAAACTTGTTAATCACGTAAATTACATGTATATTTATAAGAAAATATCCTACCTATTTCAGTTCCACTAACTCCAATTCCAATATAAATTCTCAGGTAATTAAAATGACAAGAATCAGAATCTTCACTGTTAAAGCCATTAACGTTGATGTGCATTCTTTTCTGCAACCATCCCATGCCAAGTAGGTTCACATCAGGTAGTTTAGGATCCCTTGATATCATCCTCTCAGGTTGTTTAATAGTATGCAAGGAGACAAGTAAGTTGGGCCCCCCCTACGAACCCCTATAGGCTCTTTTCTCTGGGCTTTCTCCGTGGTATCTTCCTTTAATAGCCATGGATGCTCATCCACCGCAGCCACTTTTGTGTGACGTTGCTCTAAAAGCCTCAGCCTCCAGGCTCAGATGTGTACATTTACACACGCCCACACCATACTCCACGTGTCCACAATCAGTGGCTCCCAAGAGCCTCCTGCATTAGCACAATCAAGGCTGCTGGTGACAGCCAAGAGGCCAGCAGCATAAAAGGCTGACCAATTCACTTACCTACAGAGTCTCCCCCGACTTTACACACAGAATTCACTCTAAGCTAACAGGTTAAGAGCTGGCTGGAAACGACAGAGGTTATGAATCAGCAGCCAGGGAGGCATTTTCAGATAAGAAGCCAAAAAAAAAAAATGGATCTTGCTAGAGATGGAGGGGAGAGGTCAGAGGATGAACAAAGTATGGTGATGAACAAACAGGAACTGGGTTCTAATTATAGACATAAAAGATATTTTATACACTTATCCAAATAACAGAATTCATATTTCCAAATAAAATGACAGAATTCAAGAGTTCTTATTTTATGTTACTTTCTTCAAATAATCTTAACAAATTTCCTTGCTGAAGAGAGATGCTGGTTCCTAAATCAAATGTTCTCAACTTGAATACAAAGTAGATTTTCCTGGGAAGCTTTTAAATACTTGAGACAAGGAACTTACCCAATCAATTTGATTCAACTGACTAATAAATACAATTCAAAAGTCCACCCTGATGATTCTAATAAGCAGCCAACTAGCCATAATTGAGAACCACTGATTTTAGATAAAATAACCATGGTAGCTTTTTGCTAAGCATGTTGTTCATTCCTCTTTTTATAAGTCAGGAAACAAGAGTTCATGTAACTTGCCCAAAGATACACAGCAAGGCTACAACAGAGTTAGCATTTAATAACGGGAAGTTTCGATCCAAAAGCCACTCTCGAGTCAACATGAGATACTGCTTCCTAAGCATAAATTATACTATACATTTCAACAGCAACAAAATGGTCAAAGAAAAAAATTTGAAATCGATAACTTCCTCCTTTTTAGAAGTAGTAGTGGCATTTTTGTGTAAAGTTACAAACACAGGTTTAGTAGAAAAGTAAATAAACACATATTTTCTCAAAAGAAGATTCAAATTTGAGATTTTCATACTTATTCAGTAATTTCCTACATAGCCTATATAGCAAAGCTACTGTTCTATGTTGAGTATCAAAAACCATTTTAGTTTTAAAACTCAAGTTAATAGTGCATATTTACGAGAAAATTTCCTACCGATTTCAGTTCTGCTAACTCCAATTCCATTAAAAATTCTCAGGTAATTAAAGTGACAAGAATCAGAATCTTCAATGTCAAAGTCACCAAATTTGATGTGCACTCTAGCTCCTGTCTTTACACGGATCTCCCATTCACAAACGGTGCTGTTGGGATAGGTCTGCGGGTAGTTTATGGACGTAAGAGTTCCACTTTCAGCACCTAGTACAGTGTGTCCACATCCATCACCTTTAAAAAAAGTTAAAAGAAGATTTAAAATACATCTGACATCTGATATTTTATATCACCAATACTTTTCATAGAAGACAAAACTGACAAATAGTTTTATTTACTAAAGCCATCAAAAGTCATATTAGGTCAAAGTAATTACTACCTTTATAATTTAAAATTTCAAAGTACTTTCCAACCTGAAAGCATTCTATATCTGTGTGTACATGTGTCAAAATAAATCCAACCTTTAAAATTCATATTATTCAAAGTAAACAAACTAAAAAATTCAACACAAGCATATCGTCAGTTTCATTTATTTCTACCTCGGACACAACTACCCAGAGATACATCAGACTCCACAGGAAAGGGGCTCCATTTCCCAAGAACACACTCCATGTTAGGTGCCACTTGAGAGCTCAGGCTGTTACCTGTGCTCCGGACCAATCAGTTACAGATAGGAAGTTTCTCCCCCTCATCATCAGACTTCAAGTGCCAGTCACAAATCCAGGGCACTACCATGTGCTTCTGATCAACTGGCTACAAAGTGGAGGTTTCCACAACTTCCTTGCTCAGTATAATTAGTTTGCTAGAACAGCTCACAGAACTCAGGATATCCATTATTCATCAGCTCCCCAATTTATTATAAAGGAGACTAAAAGATTTCAAATCAACAGTCAGAAGAAGAAATACATAGGGTGAGGTCCCAAACAATGCAGTTTCTGTCCTTGTGGAGTGTGGGACTGAGCAAGGTGGCATATGGGAATGTTCTGGTTCCCCAACCTTTAAGTTCTACAAAGCCATTGGCAACTGAACCCAATCTCCAGCCATTTTTCTTCCCCAGAGATCTTGGGAAGTGTGACCTTTATTACAGAGTTGAGTCTCCTGACAACCAGTCTCTCTAGCCTTGGGTGCTTCCCCAAAAGTTTCCTCTTTACGCCCCTCCTTGGTGGCACAATGGGTTAAAGCACAGCACTAAGAAGCTAAAGTCACTTCAGCATGAGTTTGATCACCGCCCCAGAGGTGATCCACATGGAGTGGCAGACCTCTCCTGACCTGCCCGCTGCTCCCTTCAGCAGTGTACTTTGTAGATCAGCCTGTTCTGCTCCCCACTCTGTCTCTGTGAATCCTTTCACCGCCAACTGAACCCCAGTTCTGTATCCATAAATAAATCTTAAAAAAAAAAACAAACTTCCTCATTAACAATGAGACATCATTATCACTTAACACTTGGGTGCACTGATAATTTTGGGAACTGTGAGATAAACTGGACAAAAATCAAATATATATGAGAATTATATTCTGGTCACTGAATGACTGGTTGTATATTTCTTACTAATCACAACCACAACTGGTGTAAGTGGAAGGCATAGAGGCAGTCTGTTTTTTATATACCTTTTGACTAAAATTCATATTTATTGGAAAAGGCATTCTTTTTTGACAGTATTAAGCAATACTTAAATGAAACAATTTTACATTCTACCAATATTTGACTTTTCAGTAGCATCTCTCCAAAGACTAACTTTCCTCTACAGAATAATGAGAAAAAAATTGTTTAATGGCTTACTAAAGATTAGGCAAAAAAAAAATTCACATTCTGGCCAGCATTATTTGCTCCAGAAATGTCTCCAGCAACTGGATTCAGAAACAGGTAATGGAGCATTGTTTGTAAAAATAAAATATTTGCAACAATTCTTTTATCACAGAATTTGTTCTTAAATACCTAGAAGGAGACCTGTAATGTTAAATGCTCCTAACTGCTGCTTAAGTTATACCATTTAGCAACTTTACAGATGGGATGAAATGACTACATTGTTTTAAAATCATAGCATTTTCTCTTGTAAGATTCATTTATAATCACCTTTATAATTTACCTTTGTGTAAAGTTCTTAGGAAAAAAAAACTGTTAGAAATGAGACAGCTGAGTATTAAACTCAATATGGAAACATGACTATTAATAAATTTTTCTATTATCTTGATTTATTATTTTAAGAACAAGGTGGTGCTGATATCATTTACTATAACAGACGAAAGCTTTAGAAGTCTATATATGGGCCCTCCCTGGTGGTGCAGCGGGTTAAAGCACAGCAATGAGAAGCTAAAGCCACTTCAGCATGAGTTTGATCCCTACTCTGGAGGTGACCAGCATGGCGTGGCAGACCTCTCCTGACCCACCCGCTGCTCCCTGCAGCAGTGTCTTTGTAGGTCTGCCTGTTCTGCTCCCCACTGTGTCTCTGGTGAATCCTCTCACTATCCTGCACCTCTGGCCTATAACCCAGCTCTGTATGCATAAATAAATAAATCTTTTAAAAAAATGTCTAGATATAAGAACCCCCCTTGCTCCCCCCACCCCCCGATGGTGCAACAGGTTGAAGCACAACACTATGAAGCTGTCTGCATCTCCAGCCACTGCAGTATGAGTTCATCCCTGGCCTGGTAACCCACATGGTGCAGCAGACCTCTCCCACCCAGTGCTCCCCTCAGCAGTGTACTTTCAGTCCATCTGCCTGTTCTGCTTCTCACTAAGTCTCTGGTGAATCCTCTCACTCCCCAAATCTCTGGCCTGTACCCTAATTCTTGTATGCATAACAAATAAATCTTTTTTTAAAAAGTCTATGTATAGAGCCCTCCCTGGTGGCGCAGCGGGTTAAAGTACAGCACTGAGAAGCTAAAGTCACTTGAGTATGAGTTCGATCCCTGCCCCAGAGGTGACCCACGTGGTGTGGCAGACCTTTCCTGACCCACCCACTGCTCCCCTCAGCAGTGTACTTCATCAGTTGGCCTGTTCTGCTCCCCATTCTGTCACTGGTGAATTCTTTCACTGCCCTACACCTCTGACCTGTACCCCAGTTATATATATATAAGTAAATCTAAAAAAAAGTCTATGTATAATAATTTAATACAATATCAGAGGGCTCTCAAATTACTAAAAAATAGATCTACCGTATGACTCAGCAATTCCACTCCTAGGAATCTATCCAAAGGACACAAAATCATTAATTCAAAAGGAAACCTGCACTCCAATATCTATTGCAGCACTATTTAAAATAGCTAAGATACAGAAACCACCTAAATGTCCAAAAACAGATGACTGGATAAAGAAGATGTATATATACACAAGGTGTATTTAGATGTACAATGGAATACCTCTCAGCAATCAAAGATGATAAACTCCTGCCCTGCCATTTGCAGCAACATGGATGGAGATGGAAGGGTTTACGCTCAGTGAAATAAGGCAGAAGGAAAAAGCTAAACATAAGGTGAGTTTCACTTATAGAGGTATATAAGGAAACCAAACAAGGGGTAGGAAAAGAAAACAATACACAAAACTAGCAGGCAAACTATAAACTGGAGACATACAGCAGGGTAGGAAGGAGGAGAGGGATGACAACAGGGGAGTGGAAACACAAGACTATGGGAATGGTTCACAGGTGACCTGGTGGTAAGAGTTTTATGAGGATTACACTTGAAAGGCAAAATCAAACATTATACAAAAATGAATATAAATGTAATAAAAAATTTAAAGCACTTGTGAGTAACTCCACACACAATTTTACACAGTATCTAGTGCAAGTAGTTGCAAAATAATTAACTGAATAAGGAAACTACATAAAGCTATGAAAACCAAACAGCTTCAAAACTTATCTAATGAAGAAACAGTGACTCTATACCTAGATTCTAAAAACATTGCTTCCTATACTTTGTTCAAAAGTTCAACACTAGCAATCCAGGCCTCTGAACAACTATCTCAAAACTTTTACTGAACTTTAAACTTCAACTATCTTCTACACTTGCTGTTACAGTCCACATTAGAACCAGAGACAGCAGCTCACCTATACATTAATATAGAAGGTACTGTGAAATAAACTTGTGCATTTTTGTGTGTTACTGATCTTTTGGACATGTGACTTAGAATGTTACTCAATTCAGATTAAAAAAAATCCACAAATTTTCTCTGAAACTACCATGAAAATACCTTAAATTTCTCTGCTGGAAATCATCCAAATTAAAAACAGGGATGTAAAAGCCTGTACTATAAAAATAAATGAATTGTAATGAAAAAAACTTTTGAATCTTTTATGAGAAAAAAAAGCAACTATCCCAACAGAGACAGTAGTCTCAAATGTTATCTTACTATTGAAAAGATGAAAATTATTTCTGGAAGTTTTCAATATTTAAAAGTAGCCACTGAATTAACGCAGTAACAAAATATAAATGTAATTACTTCCTGACTAGAAACTAAGATTTTTAAGTGATTGGAACTGATGAATTCAGAAAGACAAGAATTTCCTATTAACAGCTGAATTAATAATTTAGCAATGGCAGATTGTCATATTTAATGTTTTCCCCAGAGACTAATATTTAACTCAAGGCTGTCATTTTAAAATAAATTTTACAAAGAGAATACAATCACTGTGTTAGGAGTAATTTTTTAAGGTTTTATTGTCATTTTATGTTTGCCTCTGAAAATAAAGAATGTATTTTCTTGCTCTTCCATAAAGTGTAATTTCTATAAAAAAATAACAAAATACTAACTGATAAAAAAACAGGACTTTTACAAGCATACTGATGAAGAAAACAATTAAAATGAGCTGTTTTTTCTCAGTATCTTGTGTAGGGGACGGCAAAAACAGTCCACAAGCAATGTGCCAAGAATGTTCTAAAATATGTGACGGAGTTCAGAGCTTCCTTCTCTTGCAAACAAGATGATATGCACCAGAAACCAAAGCTAAAATAAAGTTTCAAATCTTTGAATATTAGAATTCAGAATCAAGTTCCAATGTTTCAGATTTCAAAGACTATTGGAAAAGTTTAACCTGACTAGATGAATTATTGAGCTGGCCTGCTCAACACTTACTGCTATGAAACTTCAGTATGTTTAGAATAAAGATTTGAAAGGGAAGACTGGGCTTATACATATTCACTAGGCTGCCAACAGTTTTCAAATGATTTTCTGTTATTCCAAAGTAAACACATTTCATATTGTGAGCCTATACACCCTTGCATATCTATTCCAGACCCACCTGCACTCTGAAACACATTCCAATAATAAGTATCCAAAGGTCATGATGCTGAATTCTCAAAATCGAGTTCCCTATCCTCACTTTCATTCCCAAGTTAATGAAAGATCTTGAAAGGAAAGCCTACCCTATCAAGATACTTAAAATATGACAAAATATTTAAAAGCAAAACTACAACCTAGAACATATTCTTTATTAACAAATCACCTAATTCACATTGAACAGTACAGAGAAGGATGTAGCTGAAGAGGTTTCATGAGATGGCTTTTACCTCACATCCAGCCAAAAGTGTGGAGCACAACAGGACACTAACAACATCAAGGGCAGAGAGGCCAGGTATGCTGCTAAACATCACACAACTCACTCACTAGCCAAGTCTCCAGAATGGAGCCTGGTCAACGCTAAAGTCAGTAGTGCCCAGGTCACCAAACACACTGGGGAAAAAAAAAAAACCAACAAAACAAAAAACCCAGGACATATCGGAAGTAGTCTTGGGCTAGGTCTTGACTGGATTTCACTTGGTTCAACTGATAATGCTGTTTTATTCAGTAACGGTCCTACCCTGGGAGTAGTTTACCCCCAAAGGTCAGAGTTGTATGCAAAAGATCCTTTTTATTAGTCTACAGACCCCAAATATTATTTCTGGGACTGATTCTTTCAACAAGGGAGAATAAAATAGTGCTGATAAACTCAGGAATAACCACAGTCCCCCAAGTTTTTGTTTTACTTCATACACTGGACAGGATAATGATCAATGACCACTTATTATTCATTTTCACAAAGCAAAATTGACAAGGACAGTGTGTACTGGGAAAAAAAAAAAAACAACAACCTCAAAACACACATCTTAAGACCAGTCCCTACACTCTCATCAACAATTCCAGTGTTCCCAGCTTGGTCATCGCCACCATCACTATCAACCTTTCTCTCCTCCTCCCCCAGATGGCACCGACCACATTATATTGTACTTGACCACAAGGGTGGGAGCCTGTTAATGTAATTTTTGCATTTTAATTTTATTTCACTGGAGAAAAGGCACTGGAATTTGATCTTACTACATCTGCATCTGGCTGCAGATTTATCTAGGGGATTACTCACAGAACATATGTTCACTTCCTCTGAAGAGTGTAAGGTCAGATGTGTCAAGCCAGATACAAAATTTGATACTGTTCCAAGAAAATAACTTTTTTTTTTGTTTTTTACTACTTATCTCAAGGGAAAATAGACAGAACATTAAACATAATTAAATAACAAAGAACTGCTACAACAAAGAACACATGCTTATTTTAGGCTGCTCTAAATTTCAAATCAAATGCTTTACTGGACAAAAATGTGCTCCTGATGTTGACTACATGTAACCCTTCAATCACCTACATGTTTTAGTCATGTTACTAATAAAAATTATCTTATTTTACGAATACAGGCATTCCTAAAAGTATTTTATCAATAGCCAACAAAAATGCAGGACGTTTGCATAAATATGCTGAAATCGGAGAACACTGAAAAACTTCACCACAATTATTATCAGTTGTTTATGCTTTACCAGTGTGCTTTCAAGAATTTCCCGATTACTGAACTGGTAGATCTGACTATACTTAGACTAAACAAGTGTTGCCTTTGTTACATCTTACAGTACTCCTTTGAGCTCATAATAAACTGAAAACAGGCATGAAATGGTTAAGATTATAAAAATCCGGGCCCTCCCTGGTGGCCCAACAGGTTAGGACACAGCACTGCAAGCTGGCAGCAACCGCTTCAGTGTGAGTTTGATCCTGGGCCCTACCGGTGACCCATATGGTGCGGCAGACTCTCCTGACCTGCTCGCTACTCCCCTCAGCAGTGTACTTCGTTAGTCTGCCTGTTCTGCTCCCCACTCTGTCTTTGGTGAATCCTCTCACCCACCACACCTCTGTCCTGTACCCCAGTTCTGTATGCATAAATAAATAAATCTTTAGGAAAAAACAAAAGACCTAAGATGATGTACAAAGACCACTTGCATGCAGGACCTAATAGATAATGATGTGCTCAAAGTTTCCAGCTCTATTTACCAACACCAAGTACCAGGCTTTTGCCAGTCATATGCTGATCCAGTGTATCTGCCTATAGCCTAGCTAAAAATAACAGAATAAATTTGCAGCAGCTGTAAAGTGTCAAGCAGAGTCTTGTTAAAAGAAAAAAGTATATGAGAACATAATTCTCACAAATCTCCCCAATGACCTCTACTCCACTTCACAGTAACTCACTCAGAGACAACCACCTGGACTTTGTTTATGCCACTACTGGAGACTACTCCCACTTCTGAAATCCCAGAAACTTTTCTGGTCAGTCTCCTGACCCTTCATTTCTCTTACACCCAGTGCATACTTTTGTGAATTTGACTTCTCACTTTTCTTGTATCTACTAATCTTCTCCTGGCTTCATTTCTTTCCCTGTTCTGCCGGGACCTCCTGTCCAATGTGCTCAGTGCTCTTCCTGGTACCTTCCCTTCCTTTTCCTAGACCAAAAGACCTCTCTTTACCAAGGAAATGAGCAGTACTGAAAAATTAAACCACAAAATCCAGGGCTGTAGAGGAAGGTATCATGTAGAGTAATGGGTTCCAATCTCATGTAGGCACTCAAAGACATTCAGCATTCTTTTACTCAGTGCTGTCAAATTTTAGTCTACATTAGAATCACCAACAGCTAATTAAATGAAGGGATTCTCATGTTTTATCACTATGGATCTGAATATGTCAGAAAAATTATCTAAAACTTCACAGTATTTTTTTTTTTTAATAGGATGAACAGCACATCCTTTAAATGTCTTAGAGGTCAAAAGCCACTCAAGGATTACAGGGCAAAATAATCAGTTGGACTAATTTGAAATTTGCATGCCCATGTTCAGTGTAGTGCTATTTACAGTAGCCAAAATGTAAAAGCCTAAATGCACAGTTTCAAGCAATTTGTGACAACATGGGTGGAGCTAGAAGGGATCATGCTAAAAAAAAAAGTATAAAAGGAGCAAAATAAATACCAATTGATGCCACTATAAGATGGCATCACATAAACCAATCAAAGGAAGAGATAAAACCAAACTTAAAAATTAATTTCAAAAATTTTGGAAAACTGATTATAGACCTCAGGAATGTGGGGGTCAAGAGGAGACTGCAGTGGGAGAAGCACAGTGGACTAAGGGGCGGACACAGGTGTTTGGTGGTAGGTGCACCAGTTACAGAACTAAAAGGGGGCTCTACTCCCCATGTGTAAATAATCAAGTAAACCAACATTACTTTGATGAAAAAAATTTTTTAGTTGGCCTTGTTATCTTTCGCTATTCAATGTCCATGTTGTGGTTACTTGCAGACTGTTGTTTGGCAGAAATGCACATAATTTTTGTGTAGCTGAAAATAATCCCTGTTGATTTATTTAACCTTAGAGATTTAACCTTAGAAATACTTGTTTTCCTCAAATACTTATTTTTCTCAAATACTCTTTAGATAGGTTTACTAATGAGTTGAATAAAATTTTTGACAGTGTTCATTTTATATTTGTATGACAATCACCTTTTTTTTTTTTTTTTTAATTTATACTCTGCAGCATAGCTCTTCTGTGGGGCCCAGGAGCTGCACTTTAACAAATCTTAAAACACTGATAATAAAAGTAGTCACAGAAAGAAAAGCACAAAAATTTTCTTTCCAGCTTTCCTGGACATCTTTTTCCTTTCTTTTTCTTATACAAAGATTTCTTCACTTTCTTTTCTTGATGTCTTTTTAAATGTATTTATGCATACAGAACTGGGGTATAGGTCAGAGGTGCAAGGGTGGTGAGAGGATTCACCAGAGACAGAACAGGCAGAGTGACGAAGTACACTGCTGAGGGGGGCAGCGGGCGGGCCAGGAGAGGTCTGCCACACCCTGTGGGTCAGCTCCCTGGGGAGGATGGAACTCTCGTGGAAGCAGCTTTGGCTAGCTTCGTAGCCCTGCACTCCAGCCCTTGGGCCCTCCTTGCTGTCATATCTTTGCCTCTCACTGTAGTTTCAGTGTACTGCAATTCAGCTTCCAGATTACTATGGGTTGGGTGGTCTCCCAAAAAGTAATGGTCAAGCCTTAATTTCTGGTACCTGTGAATGTAACTTTATTTGGAAACAAAGTCTCTACAGAGATAATCAAATTAAGATGTAGTCACAGTTTTAGGGAGACCCTGAATCATAACTGGTGTCCCTATGAGGTGGAAAATCTGGACACACTGCAGATACCATAGAGGCAGAGACTAAAGTCATGCAGAGTGGCACAGAATGCAGCAACTAGCGGAAGCAAGGAAGAGACAAGAAAGTCTTGAGCGCATGGCCATGCCCACAATCTCCATAATATAAGACAATAAATATTTATTGTTTTAAGCCATCTCAATTTGTGATGCTGACGGAAACACAGATTTAGCTTTCCAAAGAAACTATTTACCACAGCATTGAGTTTGTGAACAAAGACCAATGGATACTGTCAAAAAAAAAAAAAAGATGGATATGTATTCATTATTATTTTGACCTTTCTACAAAGAGCACTTGGCATTGCTGGCCCTTCTTTCCCTCCCATCTTCCCCACTTCCTTCTCATTCTTAAAATTCTGTGTACCCATCTAAAGTCTTCATTTAACTCTAGCTGCATTTTTTTTTTAACATCTTAACTGACTTATCTTACTAACTCTGCTCTTCTTCAGAGTTCTTTCTCCATTCTGTGTATTCTACCTCACCTACTTGCATACTTCAGGTAGCACAGAAATAAAAAAGTTCCAATTTGCCAACGTTTCTCCTAGTTCTCAAACCTGTCACTTTTATATTAATCATTTTTGCACAGAAATCCCAAGGATCTCACACTCAACTTGTCCCAAACATCCCATGAACATCCTCTACCAGTAAGGCGTGGTATGAGCTACTAATGGACAATAAAAATGACAAAGCTCTTGTCCTTGCACAGCTTACAACACAGTTAAGACAGTCATAGAAAGCAATTTCAAGATGACAAGTCTTATAAGGAAGTAACGGGCATTTAATTGTGTGCATATGATTAGGATTCGGCTGACTAAACAGAGATCCTATTGGACGAGGGAGGTGGGAGCAGGAAGGGTTCCAGAAAAGAAAGAAAAAACCAACAGACATTTAATTGTGCTTTCTCAAACTTAAATGTCATTCAATTTTATACTTTTTATTTCCTGAATGCCTGAATTTAGTCCCTCTGAACAAGCGCAGAACCTTGCCATGGCTCCCCAACAGGACCCCCCTTGCTTTCTTTCTCCCTTTAGCCCACTGGCCATGTGAGCGCCAGTGTTTCCCTGAAACAGCAACTGCGTCATGCATGTTGTTTATTTAAATCTTTTAACAGTTTTCCACTTGATGCTACAATAAAAGTGAAACTTTCAGGAAAGATAAAAAGTCCATTAAAATCTGGATTCTGATTCTCCCTCAGCTCTCATCTCTTACCTTTCCCACAGTGTGTTTGTTCCAGCTCTAGGACAATAAGTGACTCCCTATATGCTCCTCCATGTCACTGCATGTTATTCCACTCTGCCATGAACAAGGTACTTCTTCCTCATATCTACCTGGCAAACACTCAGTGCTACTGCCTTTGTGAAAACCTTATCAAAGCCTTGGTCTTCCCCTCCACTTCTCCACTCCAAAATCTCTTTACTGTACCTAATATGCATATCCATACCAGTATACCATACCAAAACTATGTTTGGCATGCACTGAATTCTGTCACACTCCCCCTTAAAAAAAAAAAAAAAAGATTTACGCACACAAGGACTGGGGTACAGGTCAGAGGAGTGGGGGTGAGAGGATCTACCAGATAGAGTAAGGAGCAGAACAGGCAGATATACTGAAATATACTGCTGAGGGGACAGTGGATGGATCAAGAGAAGGCTGCCATGCCATGTGGGTCAGCAACCTGGCTGGGGACCCAACTCATGCTGCAGTGGCTGCAGATAACTTTCTAGTGCTGCACTTTAACCCACTGCGCTACCATGGAGGGCCCTCTATTCCCCTTTGTAGTCAAAGACATAAACAGGGCATGCTAGGATCTTAATACATGTTAAATACTTAAAAAACAATAAACCCAACAAGCCAGAAATAGGTGATATAGTAGAAAGTACATAGACTTTGGAGTCAGGCAGACTTGAACTTAAATGCTAGCCATACTAACTTCTGAGATGCTGTGCACTTAACCTCTATATCCTCACCTGTACATGGAGATAAGGTGCAATTGCATCTGTTTTCCCCTTGGTTTAGTTCTTAACTAAGAATCCCCAATACTCTTTCTTCCTGATTTAAATGGATTTGGATTTCTGTTCACTACAGAGTCCTAAAATCCTCTGACCTCCCTCCATGCATGAGAGGGGATGCCTCACATCCACAGTGTTAGCTTCTAGGGCCAAAGAGGAACAAGAAACAAGGACAAGTCAGGAGGAAAGAAATAAACTATGAACTTAAAAAATGATCTAAGGGTAGAGATCAATGAAAGGTGAAACACATCAACAAGTAGAAGTGGGAGAGACAAAGTAGTGGTCAAAAGGAAAGGGGCAAAACCAGGTTTAAGTTCTGGGTATGTTTGGCCAGGTAAGGGCCGATCATGTGAATAATTATACCTGGCTGTCCCACTCTGCTACTGCAGTTTGAACCTTTTCACTGAGCTAAGGAGTGGAACTGCCCTCGACGATCAATGGGACAGGGCAGAAGGAAGGAGTAGCAGCACTGTGTAGATAGCAAATATTTGAAAGCGAAGATTTTCAACTACAGCATAGGGAAGAGAAACAAAACTTTCATTCACATATGATGCACCCATCCGTAAATCGAAAATTTACCAATTATCCAAACAGATTTGATCCCAGCCCTCACACATACTAGAGAGGAGTTATACATTGGAAACACGTAAGAGTAGTAAGTGGCTTTCAAAAGTGGGCATGCTAGCATTCAAATCCTGGCATGTCTGAATCCAAAACCTCCATACTTTTAAAGTTTATCAAAGTAAAAACTACAAAGATACAGAAAACTCAGGTATTTGAGTTAAAAAAAAAATCCAAACTAAAACTTGATCACTTAAATGAGTCTCTACTGAACAGAAGCTTGACTGCCAAAGTTAAGAAAGGAAATCATCATTTAATATTTGCTATGTGCCAGACTTTAAGAAAACATACAGCACAGATGTATGTAGTCTGCTTTTTAGAAGATATATGTAGTCACCGAAAGAAAGCAGAAATACCCAGTACCTGAGAAAGCAAACAGTTGAAAATGTATAAAAGCCACTGGCATTATGAGCAAGTTTCCAGGTACAGACTAAGCAGCACTGTAGAAATATGAGTTACTTGGAAGCACAACTCACATCCTTTGATGAAGCAGCAACCTGGAAAAGGTTGAAGAGATGCTTCAGGAAGGAAAGGTGCGACAAAGGCAAAATCACACCTGCAGGGATGAGCAGAGCAGGAGCAATTCCACAGATCAGTTCTACTAAAGCACAGTCAAAATGCTCCTTATTGTTCCGATGCTATTATCTTCACTCTTCAAAGGTCTGCCATCCCTGTGAACTAGAAATCTGGCAATCCTTCAAGGTCACCTGCTTACATCCACCTTATCAGCAAGACCTCTCCCACTTTCCCCAGGTTCTGTGGATGCGCCCTCCTTTATACCACGTGACCGTCCTCCCTTGGTTGTGTCTACATATAATCCAACTTGGAGAGACTTCCTCAATTATTTTCTGAAGGCTGACAGTGCTTTACTCTTCTCTGACGTGCAGCTTCCCCTGGCAGTTCCTAGCTAACACTCCCTCATGCAGATATTTCTTAATGAGAATGAGAAAGTTCCAGAGTCTTCTCTTTTCTCTGACCCCAAGCAATTCAGTCTTAATATCAAACTTGTATGCAACCTACTCAACAAAAGCCTTGCAGAGAACGCTGGGCTCACTCTCCTTAGAAAGCAGCTGTGGAAGCTTGTACCTTGGGGTCTTCTCAGTAACAGCTAATTGAAGCCTGTCTTTCAACAATATGCCCTTCAGAGTGTGGAATGATAGAATCAACTTTATCAAGTTTTTCAAATTCATCTGCTTTACCAACACTGACATTTATTAAGTCTTTCTGAGTATCTGTTTCTATCTGACTCATATACTGTACTGATTTAATCTATATAATGATGTGGAAAATTATCATGATGTATATTTCTAAGCAAACATTTTGTCTGAAATACTCTCAAATATTTTACCCAGGATCAAATGAAATAAAGAAAACAGTTCTGAATATAGCAATTACTTCATAAATAGTGAATCTCCTGTGAGGATTTTTTATATGTTCAGGTGTGTCTTGCTATATTTTTCTAAATATGCTTATGTGTGCTCAGTCAGCCTACAAATTGAATTTAATATGGTATGTCTACAGAATATAGTAACGCTATTAAAATTACGACCATAAAAAATTACAAAGATATGAGAATATGGACTAGAAAGGAACATAAACAATTTTAAATTTGTAAGTGAAGATAAGGTACCTAATATCGCTTAAGTTTTTGGTTTTGAGTACCTACCACTGCAACCTATACTATATTTGAAAACACTGCAAAGGCCATAAGGTTTAATAACATAAGTCAAATCCATGAGACAAAGAAAAATTGCCAGGCTGTCTCACTTTATACTTTAATAGTCACATTTATTAAATATCACTATCTCAATGGAGCACTTCCTCATTCCTGTAATTTTATGGCTTCCTTCCAACTAATAAAGTAGAAGCAAAAACTATTTGTATGCAATCATTTAATACTTAACATTACAAATTTAGCTTACATATCCAAGTTTTGTTTTGTTTTGTTTTGTTAAGTGTGGTCCTAAATTTAGAATCCATGTGTTGGTAAATTCAGCCTTTCCCCCATCATACTATACTGTCACTGCATATTTCTTTTTGGAAATTAATCTCTTGTCGTTTTAATTGTAGCACTTGAACTTTTATGTATACCAATCTCACTATTTTTTTTTTTTCTTTTTGAAGTTGGCCTTCTAGAATGAAGCACAGAGATTCAAACAGAATTATCAACTCTCTCCAGAAAGATGTCTCCTCTTCGCATATAGCACTGGGAAATTTACCCAGAAATCATTAAACTGTAAAATAATTTATAATTATTTATTTACAGTTTTAAAAAATGTGGATTTCAAACCTGAGCATTAGCATAAGTGGAATGCATGCTTTACTTCCAGTTTTCATTGTGCAAAATGAGAGCTATTCAAATATATCCTTGCATGACAAGCAAATAAAGCCCTTACTTTACAATACAGATTTTAAACACACATTAATTTTAAATATCATTCTGAAATGATTCTAAGAATCTCATTTGTTTTATAGATTAAACTAGCAAACAAAAGTCAATACCTTCACAAACATTTCATATAGACAGAAATAAAGAATTTTAAAAACTGCCTGGTATCTTACCACATTCAAATATCCTACAACAAGCCTTCCACAATACAAATAAGGAAATTTGAGTTCTCACAAATTCATACATAGTAGACTCTCTACTCCCTATTAAGTAAATTTACTCAGTAGCAAATATACAATGGGCTTTGGTTTCACCAATTTTTTTTTGGAAGATATACTTACAGAAAAAATTGCTTTCAATTTGAAAATCAACTCATAACTCAAAAAAAACCACAAATACGGCCCTCCCTGGTGGCGCAGCAGGTTAAAGCACAGCACTGAGAAGCGAAACACACTTCCGCATGAGTTCGATTCCTGCCTGCCCCGGAGGTGACCACATGGCGCGGCAGACCTCTCCTGACCCGCCCGCTGCTCCCCTCAGCAGTGTACTTCGTCGATCTGCCTATTCTGCTCCCCACTCAGTCTCTGGTGAAGCCTCTCGCCACCCCTGAGCCTCTGGCCTGTACCCCAGTTCTGTATGCACAAATAAATAAATCTTAAAAAAAAAAAAAGCACAAATACAACCTCTATCTAAAACACTGGTGGCGCAAGGGGTTAAGACATTACTATGAAGTTATCCAGTCACTGCAGCAGAAGTTCCATGGTGTAGCAGACCTCTCCTGTCTCACCCACTGCTCCCCCTAGTAGTGTATTTCAGTAGCTCCACCAGTTCTGCTCCCCACTGTGTCGCTGGTGAATCCTCTCACATCCTGAATCTATGACCTAGACACCAACCCTTGCATGCATGAATAAATAAATCTTTAAAAAAAAAAAACCATCACAGTAAATGTGAATAGAATCTAATTATATTATATATATTACGTGTTGATCTATAATGATTTTTACAAAGGATGACAATATGAAAGAGAAATGTATGTTAAACTGCTCTGATAAAAATGGATAAGTAAACCTTAGAGACAAATAGGTAACATTACATGCTTAATTAGATCAAGCTTGAGAAATTCTAAAAAGGAAATTATCTAATATGAAAGGAAGATAGTTTACTGATTCTTTACTATTTCAAGATGATTTTTAGGCATTATATATACTACTTGATGATTTAGAAATAAGAGTATTCTACTCATGTAGTTTTTCCCATGGATTATATTTCTGCAGGTGGGTCAAGGGCTCAGTATCTTCATAATGACAGGCTATGCCATTTTCCACTTAATTGAAAACCACAAGACAGCAACAATTAGTTGGATTTAAATGAGGAGATCAAATTTTTAACAAAGCCTTTTAGGCAATACGCAACCCTCCAAATCTTTATTCTTCCCACTGCAATAAAAGGGAAATGCAATGGAAAAATGTGTTCAACAGTAGATGCCAAACTGATTCAAAATTTGCAGCTCAATGCCTGGAACTACTAAACGCGAAACAACAGTCCTGAATTGCCTATTAGTGACGATTATTCAACATATAGTTCTGTTGGCTTTTGGAATAGGTTTTCAAAGACTGTAAATGGGGGGGCAGAAAAAGTTTTGTCACTTTCTGGAAGGGCTTACCCTTTTAACGCGAAACGCTCTATTTGGGCAACTTAGCACCTTGCCCTGGTCTGACCCAATCAAGAACATCACCCCGAATAGCAGGCGGGATTTAAGGCTAGGCGCTGAAAACCAGACTAGAAGATAACCAGAATGGATCTCACCGGCTTCAACTAAAGATGATTAACACTACCAGCCTTTAACAGGGTTCAGGTGCTATTTCCTTGCTTTCTACTCTGTCCATCCATCCATTTAACAACTTAACTTTAGGATCACATCTCCAAAACTTTTTCCTCCCACCGATTACCCCCAGAAGCATCCAATAACAAAAAGGCGATCTTCTTAAGAGTCTCCCTTCTCTCTCTCTCTCTCTCTCTTTTTTTTTTTAGGAAAAAATAAATGGCCTTACCAAAAGTAAAGCCGCGCCAACTTGGAGGACAACTGGCTGTTCCCCACCTCTGCAACTGAACCCAGAGTGCGCTGAGCCAGGTTGGGCCGGGCGCGAAAGGAAGCGCACGGCTTCTCCCCCGAGTGTCTGCAGATTCGGGTCACAGCCCGGAGACCCGGAGGCTCCCCCGAGGCCCTGGAGCTTCGCGCGCCACACACCACCCGCGTACTGCTCACCTTGCTGGGCTCCAGCGTCCTCGAGCAGCAGGGGCAGGATAAGTAAGAGCAGGAGGAACAGAGGCATGGGGAAGGAGGAGGAGGAGAAGGAGGAGGAGCACTTGGAGAGGAGAGGCAGGGCGTAGGAGCCGGAGAGGGGGAGCGCGGCCCGGGCGGGGGCGGCGGCCGCGGCCCGGACTCCAGGACCTTGCCGACTGCGCCCGGCTCTCACCATCGCCCGGCTCGCCATCGCGGTGGCCGGCAGTCCGCCTGCATACTGCGGGCGCCCGGGAGCCCCGCACTCGGGCCGCCGCACCCGGCGAGGAAGCGGCGACTGCCGGAGAAGGGGAGGCAGTGCGAGCCTCGCCCCGCGCCGGGACCCCCTCCGCCCCTCACTCGGCTTTCGGTTCCTCCTCCTTCGTCCCTTCCCTCCGCTCCCCGCCCCGAGACCCCAGGCCGGAGCGCAGGGGAGGGGAGGGAAGGAAGAGGGGGGCCCGAACTGCGGCGCGCTGCTGCGGCGGAGCTTGCGGACGCGCCTCCCGCGCCGAATTTCTCCAGCAGACCCCGCTTTGCCGCGCTCGCCCGCGGCTCCGGCTAAGCTGGCTGCCAGGCCGGCCGCCCGTCGCCTCGCGCTCCCTCCTTAGCGCTCTGGCCACGCCTCCTCGGTCCGCCACGGCCAATCCCAGGTCGGATCTGGTCCGTCTCCCTCCGAGTCACCCAATCAACACGCTCTCTCTTCGGTCGACCCGTTAGTTGCCCGGCCCACTTCACAAGTTCCACCGCCCCTCATCTCTCTCCTCCAATCCCCTGTGACCTTAGGAAACGTCCCACCCGCCTTCCCCAATCCGGGGTCCGCCTGCACACTCGGGCCCCTGGCGGTCCCCGTGGGCCGCGGGCGCCTGTTATTGTTGGGACGGCTGCCCGAGCTGATCCCGCCGAGGCGGTCGCTCGCTCTGGTCCACGACTTCCGGGACTTCCCCCACCCCGCTCTCCCAGCTCCCAAGGCCCAGCTTGCTCTTCGCTCCTCCCCCGCTGCACATCAGGCCACTAAAAGGGGTGGGAAACCTGGATCCTGGATGTGTTCTATCAATAGCTGGGAGATGAGTCTAAGGACGCTTTTTTTTTTTTAAGAACAGATTTTTAAAAATTACAGTTAATTGTAACACCAACTCTGAGTTACAATAACAGACAATATTCAATTAAAAACAATGTATTATTGATTCCATTTACATTATGGGGTGGGGAGAGAAAAAATACAACATATAACAAGACCCATGCGTCCCAGGCCATTTAAACCCAACACCCTGAACATGCATGCAGGCATTTCACCCTGAACATGCACTGCTGAGCACCTGCTGTTTACTTACAAACCTATGTTAGCATTGTGGGATTTGCGGCCACATACACAAATTTCTAGGATCTAGTGCTGAAACACATGGAAACACAGCATGAAAAATAGAATAAATGAAGTGTTAAAATCAAACAATTACATGGAGTGATGGGAAGCATTGGTCTTTAGGACAGGGAATCCATAGGACTAGGCAGTGACTAGTTTTAGAGAGGAGGAGAAAGGTGCCAGCCATCCTTCTTCTTCTTCTTTTTTTTTTGATTCATATTCATTTATTTTTTAAATATTTATTTATTTATGCATACAGAACTGGGGTACAGGCCAGAGGCTAAGAAGCGGTGAGAGGATTCACCAGAGACAGAGTAGGGAGCAGAACGGGCAGATTGACGAAGTACAACTGCTGAGGGGAGCGTGGGCAAATCAGGAGAGGTCTGCCACCCATTTGGGTCACCTCCTGGCGGGGATCAAACTGACACGGAAACGGCTGCGGCCAGCTTGCAGTGCTGTATCCTAACCCATTGTGCAACCAGGGAGGGTCCCCATCCTTCTTGTTTTCAATGTGGTCCCCAAGAGAGAAGATGATATCATTCAGGAATATAGGAAAGTGGAATGGTGGAGCAGATATGTAACCAAGTGAATTAACCTTAGACATACTAAATTTGAATTGCCCACTCAGCTATTAGGTGAAGTTATATAGCAGGTAGACATTGTGATCTAAAGCTCAGATTGAAGAGTGCCTTGCGGTTACAGATGGGACTCATGAACAGAGGTAATACTGAAATCATGAAAGGGACTGACATCCACAGATGAAAATTTGAGACATGGAAAGGACTTTGTAGGTCATTTTTTTCAACATTTCTGCAGAGCCCTTCTATGCTAAACTCCATGAAATTTTTTCAATAGTCATTTAGTTCATGCCTATAAAACCCTGCTATGCTTTAAGCCTAATGTAGGCAGTGGGCAATCAAAGGGCCCTAGATTCTGGCAGAAGAGGTAAACATGCAAACAATCCATTGCTATCAGTGCTGTATTGGCATGTGGACTGGGGCCACAGAATTCAAGGACCCCGTCAAGGTGGTCATGAAACTCCAGCTAAATCTTAAATAAGACGACAAAGTAAGTAAGGTGATCTCAGGTGAGAGGCAAAGTAGGTTGGATCACAGACACCATGGTGACTAGTGTTGAAGTTGAATAGTATTTTGCTGACTTAATGGGAAGGGCTGAAGACCAATAAGAAAAGTGGATAAGTGCAAGATTTAAGATTATGGCTCAGAAATCAGGATTTTATTTTGTAATTTCTAGAAACAACTAAAGAATTTTAAGAAAGTGACATTATCATACTTTTATTTTAGAAAACTTAGACAAGAGAATTAAGAATGGATTAAAATAGCAGCAAGTACAGAGACTGATCCACTGTTTTAAAGGGTCATTAAGAGTGGAGAAATAGGCCCTCCCTGGTGGCGCAGGGGGTTAAAGCACAGCACTAAGAAGCTCGATCCCCACCTACCCCAGAGGTGACCTCATGTCACGGCAGACCTCTCCTGACCCACCCACTGCTCCCCTCAGCAGTGAATTTCATCGATCTGCCTGTTCGGCTCCCCACTCTATCTCTGGTGAATCTTCTCACCCTCTGCATCTCTGGCCTGTATCCCAGTTCTGTATGAATAAATAAATAAATCGGAGAAATAGAGAGGTAAAAAAAAAAAGCGGAGAAATAGAGAGATAAGACACTGAGATCAGTGTCAGGATTTAAGGGAGGAAGGGGCAAACTGGAATTATATTTAAAGAGGTGAAATCAAAGCTTTTGGTGACAGACATCACTTGACAAGTTCATATTCTTATGCTTCAGCTTCCTGGGTCTTGCTCTGAAAATACAGAATATGGAACTCTGGCTAGAGAAAGCGCATAGAGTCCCTACTGCTGTACGTACAAGGGAATTATAGGTATAGCCAAGGGGAGAGGGTTTATGATATTTCTGTCCCTATTTTCTTCCTATTTCTCCTTATCATTGTTACTGTACTGAATTGCAAAAATGACAGAAGTCTGTTCTGAGATCACTAAAATCTTCTTGGAGGACCTCATGCAAACAAGATAACAGTCATTAATTTCTAGAATGATGAGCTATCTTTTTTTAAAAAATTTATTTATTTATTCATACAGAACTGGGGTACAGGCCAGAGACGCGGAGGGTGAGAGGATTCACCAGAGACAGAGCAGGGAGCAGAACATGCAGATCGACGAAGTACAGTGCTGAGGGGAGCAGCGGGCGGGTCAGGAGAGGTCTGCCACACCATGTGGTCACCTCCGGGGCAGGCGGGAATTGAACTCATGCGGAAGTGGTTTAAGCTTCTCAGTGCAGTGCTCCAACCCGCTGCGCCACCAGGGAGGGCCCTGAGCTATCTTTTTTTTACTTCCTGCATGCTGCTCTAGCCAACTTAGTCATCTTTCTTACCTCTGGAACATTTTGTGTTTGAATGTTCACATCTGCTGAAGCAATGCTAAAGTAACTGTCCAGGCCCATTTTAACCATGTGACCCAGCTGGTTGTACTAGATTCGAAAAGGGGTTTTAATCAGGACCCAAAGTGGACATCATCATAGAAGCCAGAGGCTCCCAGAAGTGTCCCCACAAGTCAGCCCAGGGCCCAGTCCTTTCCTACAGATTTTAGATGGTGTCTGTGGGACAAGGCCAATAGCTGAGCTGTGTCTTCATTGCTCAGGAGTTCACTGCACAGGAGCTGGTACTTGTAGCAGCCATGGTGGATTCAGTTCATCAACTGGGAAATAAATTAATACTTTGAATGAAGTCTCAGTGAAAAACTAGGGCTTTAGGAAAGGAGAAAATAAGATTTGTGTATAAAGTATAAGAAAATTTAAATGTGTATTAGTTGAACATATTTATGTTAATTTGTCCATGTTCAGAAATTTTAAAATATAGGTGTCAACCCAACATTTTATTCTCCAAATGTTTCCACCCTCTCCAATCTCTCTCTCTTCCTCTTTTTTTATTCTTTTTTCTCTTGTCTTATTGTAGTTAAGAAGTAGAAGAATAGAGAAAAAGAGAAACACGAAAAGAATGGTAAGATACCACTATTTGAGCTTCTAAATGAATCTCAATGCTCATCCACTGCTAACAAAATAAGATTGGACAAAAACGTATGTGGAGCTGGTGGATTTGATTTTGTACAGAAACATCTGAGATTTAATGGTATTGTACAGTGAGAGTCCCTGGCACCATCATTGATTGCTACTCAATGTCTGTTGAGCATTAATGAAACAGAACCGGGCAGGTTTAATATGGTATTCATACTGGAGATCTTGGATGACAGCATGTAATAGATCACTAGTGTATGTGTTGGGCAGGGTATCAGACAAAGGGAACAAACAAGAATTTCCTCTTGTGATCTTTCGGGGGTGGGGGGTGGAAATGAGAAGAAGAATGTGGAAGTTCTGGGGAATTATGTCTGACTTCAAACACCGGGAGCCCTAAGATCTGGCTGCTTCTCCTGCAGGAGTAGTTCCTTTGTCCAGTTGGTTGTATAGACAAATGTTTACAGTCCAACTTATTGCTAAATGTCTAAATTCTGATGAGAAGACTTTTTTCTTTCTGTGAACAGAGGGACTTGGATACATTTTTCTCTTTATCTTATAAGCTTCAGTGAAATCTAACTTTCAGAGTTATTGTTTCAGTAAAATCTAACTTTCAGAGTTATTACTCTTATTTTCTTAACATTCACAAACTGTTTCTTTAGGAATTTGTTATAGCAATTTAAGACAGACGTATTAGGAATCTAATTTAGTATCAAAGGTATTTAATTTCTACTAGTGGACAATGATGTCAGATATTTTTCTTATAAAATTAAAATTGGTATATTTTAGTAACATGATTGAATTTGATTATTTTCCATTTGCCTTTTCCTGCACTACAATTATATTTCTATAATTGTATTTCTCCCTCTCTGCCCACACAGTCTTGATTTTCCCAGGAATGTAAAAAATTTATCTAATTCACTATTTTGTGGGTCAGATCAAGAAGGAATAAGCTTAGTATTTTATATCTGCTAGAGACTGCAAAGGACTTTTAGTAAAAGCATGTGAAAGCTGTCTTCCCTTACATAAAAATTATGCTTAGAGATTAGAGAATACATGAATATGTAACAGAAAACAAAGCAACAAAAAATGAATAGTGAACATACCAGAGTAGTTGAGATAATATGAGGTAGGTGTGCAGGAGCTCTGTCCCGCCCCTGCTCTGTGCCTACATTCTTTCCTGGAGAACCTTTGCTCATAATATAACATGGAATTAAATATAGAGTTGAAATGTTTTATTCAGAAAATCATGGAAACATCCCTGGACCAGACTTTCCATTGAAAGTGCTATATTACCTCCAGCAAAGCTAACTTCTCTAGGCCTCAGTTTCCATATTCTCATTATCCACTGCTCCCTTTCATCTCACATACAAAACCCTAGTAACCAAAAACTCTAACTACTGCAGAAAGGCAAGACAACAGAAGCTGAGGATGAGGGAGTCCCCTTTGGGAAAGCATTATCTGTGCTGAACAGGAGGACATGCTGGCTTAGAAAATAAACTGCCTGTTCCCTGGCCCTGCCCAAGCCAGGCCTTCGTGAACTGGGGCAGTGAAAAATACAAACGGGACATTGGAACTAGAACGGTAATCTTATCAGAAGGTGGAGGACTGGGGAGGTCGGAGGAGATACAGTTGGCAAGAGATATGGTCACAAACAAGAGCAGAAGAGCAGTAAGAAATAGTGAAACTTCCCAGTGGCTGGAATGCAAAGATGCTTTGTAAGAGCGATATCTATAGTTCAATAAATTCAAGTTTTTTTGAAAGATAGTTGTAAATTAGGATATTTGAAAATGTTAATTAAAATATTAAATAATGGGCCCTCCCTGGTGGCGCAGCGGGTTAAAGCACTGCACTGAGAAGCTAAAGCCACTTCTGCATGAGTTCGAATCCTGCCTGCCCTGGAGGTGACACACATGGCGAGGCAGACCTCTCCCCGCCCGCTGCTCCCCTCAGCAGTGTACTTCATTGATCTGCCTGTTCTGCTCCCCACTCTGTCTCTGGTGAAGCCTCTCACCATCCCTGAGCCTCTGGCCTGTACCCCAGTTCTGTATGTACAAATAAATAAATCTTAAAAAAAAAAAATTAAATAATGACGTGATCATAGCCAATTAGGGGATTTGGAATCACCTAGGCAGCTGGCACTATTCCACTAAGTCAAGCACATAACCATACAATAACTCTACATTTTATTTTCTAAGAACCAAAGGAATTTTAATAGAAATTGGGAAGTGTTACTAATATGCAGCTATTTCTTTGAACTTTTTCTTGGGGGGAACCTCACTTAAAATTTAACTTAGTTTCTTTAAATTTAATAAGTCAGAACAATAAGAACTAATATTTTAAATAATAGCAAATCTTTGGAAATTTAGTCTTTAAAAAAATACCTAAGGATTTTAAAACAAAGGGTTATTTCATCTTCATGTGATTTTCACAGATTAATGTTAGGCTACCTTTCAATACAATAAGATATAAATGAGATGTAGAATGCATTAGACGATTTTCATTTAAATAGATATTTTTAATTTTGGCACTCTATTAATCACAGTTTGTGAAATAAAAGACTGTGAACTAAAAGGAAATAACATATTCTCAGATTAATCTGCCTTTACATGAACTTCTTTCTGGCTTTAATAATAGCATGAGTAATGCATTACATCTGACTGTCATACACTATCATTTTGATCATTGTTAACATACTGCACAAAAATGAAAATGTGAGAGTTCTCTGAAGGGCTGATTATGAACCAAGATAACTCCTAGGAAGAAACAAAGGAGAATATAATTTCCCTGACCTTGGTAATTTTGTTTTTAATCTTGAAGGACTGGATATACCCAGTGTGCACAGAATTTTGAAAATAATTCTTAATTTCTCAACACATATCTGGCATAATTTACTGGGAATCTCTCTAACCTGATGCTTAATTTTCATTTATAGGTCTGAATATAAATGCAATATTTACATAATCAGTGTTTCATCAGTATATTGTATACTACTGACTTAACTAGAGAGTGAGAACAGACTTCATAAGACATAAGTTACCAAGTAACAAAAAACTATTTAGTAACAAAAATCTATGGAGTTTTGTATTATTTTGAATTAATTAATAAGATATCCAATATTAATAGTTGCATCAAATGACAGAATTTGTTTAGATGTTTGATTTGAAAACATAAAAGTATTTTTTCTCCCTAAAATAACTTATCAGACATAAGGTAATTCAGGATGTACTTTATAATCTTTTTGGTCATTTGCTATTATTCTCATATTGATAAATAACTAACATTAAGAAAGTACTTCATTATCACAACATAAATAAATCCATTCACTTTGGGTACTGTTAATCACTTGTGCATGCAATGAATTAAATCACCTACAAAATAATATCCCCACAAAGAGCCATACTAAATCAACACCAGCTTTTATTTTACTAATAATTGCCACAGTGTATATAATTAAACTGAAATTCTCTCCAAATGAACAAACTTAGTCATTCATCCATGCATATGGCAACTATCCATTTAGACAAATTATAGTTACACGTATTTCAGAATGAAATTTTTACTGCCATCTGTACCCTAATGGGGGAATAAAATGAAACAAACAATAGTTGAAGACATGTTAAAATATTATATTCAAATCCCATTTTAATTCTACCTTTTCTTCTGAAAGTTATTTCACAAGTATGTTGTCCATATATACCACATATAGAAAATTTAAGTTCTTTTTACCTATCAGATATTTTCCCCTGGTCCTGAAATAATTTTTCAATCGTGGGTCTCATTCCATTCCTCATACAAAATAACTTCCACCTTTATTTTCTCAATCTAAACTGATACAAGAGGTAACTAACATTCATAAATAATAGAGAAACCTAAAAAGAAGTTGTTTTCATGAACTTCTAAGAGTTAAGAAATAAGAACTGTGTTTAGGAGAAGACAACATGCTACTGAAGATATCTTGAAAATATAAAATATTGAAAAAATGCAAAACAAGCTCAGAAGTCTACATCTTAATTAAAGAATGTGAGTTCCCCCCTCTCAGGTTTCCAAAGTGATACAAAAACAAGCATAAAAATCATGACACATACACACACAAAAAAATAATAAAAAAAATCATGACACATACTTTTATGGACTATGGACTGAATTCTATTGATGTGGTAAGTTCCAACGGATTGCCTATTGGGCTTTACAAGTTTTGAGAGAACGAATGGAAACCTGTGACCTCTTTTGGACAGTAGTGGGAAAAAAACAGAACCGATGCGTTAGAAGATTTAATTCTGACAGCCAGGTTGTATGAGTTCATTTGAGTCTATGTTTTTTTCAGATTTACATTTCAAAGTCCTAATGTGTTTGTTTTTGCCAAGTTAGTGTCCATCCTAAGCTGCCTGTCTTCCATATTCCTCCTCTTTTGCTGTTAGTATAAATGAAACAGTTTGCTCCATTAATAGAATGTAGTTGACCTGATGCCCTCTCTGTCATAATGTTGATTCACTGCCACAAGAAGAAAAATGGGCAGCAAGCCAGGCTGGGGAGTGTCTATACTAAGCAACAGGTCAAATGTGGTGCTTCCTTAATGGGCCCTCTGTCTTGAGCAGGCAGCTTTCCTGTCACAGTAGGTACAGCTTTCTGATGGTAGGAATTAGTTGTACACAATTTTCTGTCACCAAGAGTCTTCGGAAGGATGAGGTACTCTCCCTTAGAAATGAAAGAATCACGTATGGTAGTCCTGGGTCATCTCCCAGGTTCAGAGACCTCAGCCAGGACAGGAAGGGAGAGGATTCATGTTTAGTACACATACACCTCTGCAAGGCATTACTGATGTGACATTAGTGAAGTCCTGGGAAATTTCAGTGAGGTAAGTGTAAATACTCACACATGGTTCAGTGATTAGGCTGGATCTCAGCTGGGTTGAAACTCCAGGCCTGTCTAATATGAGTGTTCATATTTTTTTTTTTTATTTTCCATTTGACCACACTGCTTCCTTGTTTTTCTGAGAATTTTGCTTATATCTCTCAGTGACCTAAATTCTTTCAAAGTGCATTATTATTTTTTTCTTTTTCAGTCACAGAATTGTTATTTTACACAAATGGTTACTTTGAAAACTGTGCTAATAAATGTTCATTTTATCTCTTCCATTTCCTGACATTTCATCAAAAAATTTAAAGACGAATATTTTGAAAGTGCATAAGCCTAAGTCCTGTCAAATAAAGTCTTCAGAGCTAGACTGGAATTCTTCATCTTTTACTAAGGTAGGTCCAAAATGATGTGAAGAATCTGAGATGAATTTCCAGTTTAAAATGGTGGATTTATTTTTCCTCCTTGAAATGATTTTAAAATGACAATAAAAGAATCAAGAAAGTTCGTACCCATAAGGTAAGGGACTAGAATTTTATAAACTATGGGAATTTCAGGTAAAAGGACAGGTTTTAATAATCAGAACTGAAAATGACTTGTAGAGGGGGAGGTAACGGTTACATGTTGAACGACAAAAATCTTGTACCCCTTCACCTTCCTGCTTCACAATTCCAAAGACCAGGACACAATGTACATATAAAAACAAAAACAAAATACAAACAAAAACCACTATTCTGATCTGAAACTTCACTGAGATTCTGGAACATTCTACCACACCAGTATTGCCCTGCTTTAGTTTTGTCCTGGACTTGAGCCTGACTTGGTTGGGAAATACTTTTATCCTATATCCCTGGAGTCCCAAGAAGCTGTTTGCATTTTAATAGCTACTTACTGGGTGGGCAAAAACATGTACTGACTTAGTGCCAAGCTAACCTGAGAAGTGGCAGGCTAATTTACTGAACCAGTCTGGCAACATAAAATTTGTGAAATTTTCCAATGAAACATACAAGAATTTTGTGACAAAATTAATTGGTTCCTGGTGGCATTTCTTCTCAAGTACTAGTAGATCTTAGACTAATCCTAAACTACCATGATGCTCAGAGCAGCAATTTCTCTCATAAATCTCGCTTGTATGTCTACAGTGTGCTGCCTTTCCTCCACCCTGCTTTCAGTGTGATTTGCTACAGCCAACTGCAAAAGGTACACCTAAACTCTCTGTAGTGTGAGTGAATGACAAGGAACAAACTATGAAGAATTACTGCAAATCGCAGTTTTATACTACTGGGTTTCTTAGCTTAGGTATAAGACTTTACAGTCCCTTCCAGGAGCTTGTCCTATTTTTTTTTTTTTAATACTACTTGATAAAGTGACCCACTGACCATTCCTTTAAGACCATGAGCATCTTGAGGTACAGGTTGATTTTAGTTGTGAATATCATCTTACATATCTGCTTATATGTTAAGTCCCTGAATTAGAAAGCATTTGCTATTACAAAGGATAGATTATTGGGTCTCCCTGGTGGTACAAGTGGTTAAGTCTCAGCACTATGAAGCGATTTGCAGCCACTGAAGTTTGATGGCAGGGAGCTGACCTACTTGGCGCAGCAGATCTCTCCTGTCTCCCCGCTACTCCCTTCAGCAGTGTACTTCATCCATCTGCCTGTTCTGCTCCCCACTCTGTCTCTGGTGAATCCTCTCACCCATTCCACACCTCTGGCTCCACCTTAGCTCTTGTATGCATAAATAAGTAAAATAAATCTTTAAAAAAGAGCATAGAATATTGTATATTAATTTTAGAGTATACTGCCATTTGGGGGGAAAAAGGTTTTCATTAAAGGTTTGAGAATGAATAATGTATAAGTGAAAGAATTTTGACTCTTTTGGACGCAGAAAATCTGTTTCTGGAGATATTTCACGTAGGATATCCAGGTCTTGTCACTTGCTCCTGTTCTGATACAGAATATGTTTCTGTTATTTGCAGCCAAAAGCAATCCTAACTGATATATTTGTGGGGAGGGAGGCACCACAACTCACTGAAACAAAACATATGTTGAACATATTCTAAGTGACATTTGTGTTGAAAAGACTGTTGTAAGTTGGTATAATGGTGGTTTTCTTGAATGCTGATTACAGAGTTAGAGGGAAGCATCTGTTCCTTATTCTTCAGTCTGATTAAATAAATATTAATTAACTTCTCACATGTTTAACAGATTGTCCTCAACACTGGAGCTAAATAGTAATGTTAGTAAAGAATGACTCTAAATAGTCAAGAGGTTTGTGAGATATTACATAAGCACACAAATAAATATGACACAAGATAAAACGCAGTCCCTGCCACAAAATATGTGCAGATGTAAAGGATGGAGATATTGCATTTTGTTGAAGGGATATGGAAAGCTTGGGAGAGGAGGACTGAAAAATGAACAGGATTGTAGGATTATAGGTTCTAAGTTGCAAGGTTCGGACACTATAAAAAAAATCGATTGGCATAGAAGGTAAGGATGTATAGGGTATGATTAAGAGTGATTAGTGACCACCTAACCAAACTATTAAAGTGCCAGAAAATTATTAAAATATTACTTTAGGTCATTGATTGCTCTTGTTTACATTTTTTTTAAAGATTTATTTATTATGGGTACAGAACTGGGTACAGGCCAGAGGTGCAGGAGCAGTGAGAGGATTCACCAGAGACAGAGCGGGGAGCAGAACAGGCAGATGGTCGAAGTACACTGCTGAGGGGAGCAGCAAGCAGATCAGTAGAGGTCTGCCATGCCTCCGGGTTGGTGTGGATCGAAGTCATGCTGAAGTGGCTTTAGCTTCTTAGTGCTGTGCTGTAAACCCCCTGTGCTACCAGGGAGGGCCCTCTTGTTTACATTTAATAGAGTCACCTGACCCTTTTGTCAAAGGAAAATGTTATTTCTTCATTTACATATAGTAGCAAAAGTAGGGACTTGAAGACATAGCAGTCTGGGGGTATTAATGTAAAGAGATTCCTCTTTTGTACCTTTTATGTGAGTTTGGAATAGATTAGTATATATTTTCCATGACAACTTGAAAAATGCCTATTTTGACTGTATCAGGGTTTCAGTAAATGTAATCCTCTAGACTAGCCTTGCCCCCTGTTTAATATATGATGATCTTTAACTATATTCCCTGTCAAGCAAAAGAACATTATACAAAGGAAATGACAGAACCTGTGAACTGATAAAAGTGTACAAATTCTGAATTATTCTACAGTGTTGAAGAACCCTTAATAAATCTTTCTAAATCATGGTATCTCTCTTTAAAAAATTCATTCTATATCAGACTTTGTTCCCTGATGGTGGAATGGAGATATTTTTCTCTCTCAAGGTTGCCAAAGACTATTATGAAACCTCTCCACTACCATCCTGATGACTGATTTTTTCATTTAGATGTAGTATCTAAATATCTCTCTATATATATCTACAGTTCAATCATGTAAGTGATTGAACTAACTGTAAGGGTTTCAGAAAATAAATCTTATTAATAAAGTGTAATTAGGTCAACATGTAGACAAGAGATGCTGGAATAATGCCAAATGTAACCTGCTCCACTCCAGAGAATGGCATCACATGGAAGACCACCTGATTAGTCCATGTGCATGCCTCCATAGCCATACAAGGCCATACAAGGCCATACAAGGCCATACAAGGCCATACAAGGCCATACAAGGCCATGCAAGGCCATGCAAGTTTGTCTTTTGTTTCATTTATTGTGGCTGAAGGGATCTACTTGCTAAGAGACCCTGTGTTTTCTGCTTTTCTTCCAGTTCTTACTTATCCTGGAACCTTGGCAACAGGATCTATTGGCAGCTGTTATCATGGACTGTCTTTGGCTGTGTTTTACTCCCTAGATTACCCTGAAAACAGGCATTCATATCCCACAGTCTTTGTTAGGCAATTAGTGGGGATGTTTTTCACTGTTGCCATTTATTTTCTCCTTCTGGATGCTGAGGTCTTTTTTCTGTCAATAACTTTTTTGCTTCAATGAGAATTGCATTTTGTCTTTGTGCTGTTTTATCAGGGTAACTAAATCGTACTTTGCCCAATTAGGGACACTGTATGGTATGATCAACCTAGAACCAAGGCACAAAGCTTAACCTGATTTTCTAGGAAGGAACTATTGATAATAACACTGACCAGTATAAACCAGGACTTTGGGGTACTATGGAGTGTCTGATTTGCTACCCTTTTTTTTCTCCAGGCAAGTTTACACTTTTGAGGGTCTAAGCTATGTTTGGAGTATTTCTGCTCAGCAATAGTAGACATTGTCTCAATATCCTTCAATGCATCCTCACCAGCAGGGCACTTTCCTCAGGACTTACCAGAACTCTCTACTCTCCTCCATCTAAATTGGTAATCATGGACATGGTTGTAGGCTTCTATGGCCCTATACCAGATCTCAGTTTGGCATCTACTCTGATAGAGGTGTATGTAATACCAGTTGCTTAGTACTTTTGAAATCCACAGTCCTTCCCCTGTCTTTCTGCAAATCACCTCTTTTCTTATTTACATAGCCCTTCTTTCAGAGTCCAGTCTTGGAAATGTGAAGATACAAG
This sequence comes from Condylura cristata, assembly GCF_000260355.1. NCBI lineage: Eukaryota > Metazoa > Chordata > Mammalia > Eulipotyphla > Talpidae > Condylura > Condylura cristata. Next base: position 48,659,365 of record NW_004567104.1, on the reverse strand, counting down.
AGCTTCAGTTTTACTATTTCATCCTTATATACATTAATGCCACATTCACCTTTGTAGGTATTAATTATGCACATCATAAGCAGCAAGCTAACTTTCTGCCTCAGGGAAAGGAAGCTATTTGCTTTTTGTTTTTTTATCAGTATCACAGAACTGCAGTGTGATTATGTTTTCTCTAAACAAGCAGCTTTGAAAGGAGAGCTCTGTCTCTCTTCATAATCACAACATTGTAGAACGGCTGTTTCTGTCTTATTCCACTCCCCTGAGTGGAATGTGGAGAAGAGAACTGGTCTCTCTCTGAATAAGATTAGGAAACTGAGTGGAGAGTTTCAAAGAGAGCTATGACTCAAGTATAGGTAAAAAACTATTGAGTCTTTTGCCAAATATTTCAGATTACTAGATCAAATTAAGATCTCACAGCAGAAAGGAAAACAATAGAATTTTGCAATTGATGGGTAAAAACTCTCGATTTGTTGAAGACCGTTAAAGATTAAACAAGGGTGAAGTTTTCCCTCTTTTATACAATAACTGTGTATTGAAGGGTAAGCTATGGATCAAGAGCTGATTTTTTTTTTGTGACTATAGAAATGTGAGATCTGAAATATTTAAAAGACTAAGAGATATTTAACAAGAACTTGCTTGGAATGTTGGTGCAATACTCAGAACTAAGATGGAGAAAAGCATAAGGAAAGCCTGAAAATTCTAAGTTTGTGATGAAGCTGTGGAATGAACATATGACCTAGAATCGAGTGAAAATTTGGATTCCAATTTAAGTTTGTCCCTTGCAAACTAATCTCTGACCAGTGACTTCCTCATCTTAGAACAAGGCAAATAATACCTTTCTGATGAAGTTTTCTTCAAAACTTAACAATTTAATGTAGACAAAATGCCCGCTAGCATATCTACTCCAACGTAAATGCTTAATAAATGTGTAGTTTAGAAGCTGGGGTCTTTTGATCAGGATGTGGGAAATAAGGGAATCATTTTAGAAAGAGCCTAAGCTGAAAACTGACTGAGGTTCCACAAGAAGGGGTCGGTGGAGCCTGTAATGAAAGAAAAGATAAAGAAGGAAGCTGGCACCCTTGCAGCAGTTGGTCCAGATACCAAGTTAAGACTAAAGACATCGTGGCATTTCCATGATGCCCTTGCTTCTCTGGAGATCAAAAGGAGGTTTGTGGCAATTTGTGACGCTAGAGAGAGAAAGGCATGCTCTTATAGAGTGGCTGTACCCCCATGGGTCAGTGTTTTGATAAAAGTTGATCGCCTTGAATTCACAGACTTGTAGGGTCCCCTGGGGCCTTTGAGTCCCCCACCCCCACCCCAAGCTTGCATTGAACATTTGGCGTACATCTGTTTTCTGGGAAGAGGCTTCATTCCTTTCTCCAGATTGAACAAGAGTGTTGTTGGCAGTTAACTCCCCAAAATGAATACTATGGCTCCCCCACTATGTAGTAACAATGCAGTTTTGAGTGATATGTCAATCCTAGGGACATGGGTTTGATCTAAGGATAACCCCATGTCCCTTTGAAATAGTTTCAAATAAGAGAAAATAGAAAACGAACCTGGTTACCCATCATTTAGTTGTTTTCCCCCTCACTGGCAGAGAAAAAGGCTTCTCTTCTACTAAGTGCACACATTCTAGGCAGCATGTGACCCAGCCTGGAAGTCAGCCTATGGCCATGAAGGACAACTCATGATCATTGCTGAGCCATTGGTTCAGATAAGTTTGAAGGCTGACCTACAGTTGAACTTGCTCTCCTATAATTAATGAATGCTCTTATTTAATCAAGCTAGAACAGAGTTTTCTGTTATTTTTAACCAATCAGATCTAAGTGGATATACTGACCTTCAAAATTTGAGAGCTAGTGGCTTATAGTATATTGAAAGGAGAAGAATAGGAAAGGCTTAAATGAGCTGTTTAATGGTTTAAAGTCATTTCAATAGAACTGCCTATCATGATGTATTTGAGCACTTTACCTTGATTATAGTAGTTAAATAATTTGTACTTTTAACTATGATGCAATTATAGGAATGCCATGTTAGAGTGGTGGTGAGGATATAAAAGAGTTCTATCATATATTTAAAAAAGTGGTATGCAAACCACTTGATCTGCTATCTCTCTTGCTAGCCTTTTGTTCCAGAAATAATTCTTAGGGTGCTGGGTGTGGGTTTTCACATCACTGGAAATTGAACTGTGTACAGGTGTCACTCCCACCCTGGCCTTCGAAACCTGCAAAGTCATAGCTCAATCCTAATCTACACTTTAGTGGTGAACTACCTCTTTATAATATGCACCCCCTGTCCAGGCTGCAGAACCCTGGATAGCATGCCATCTTGCTTTTTCTCTCTAGCATCCTCTCACCTAAGCCACACATTCTACTCAGAGCCAATGGGAACTTTCACATGCTCTTATCTGGAATGTTCTGATGGCCTAAGCATGGTACAGTAGTTAAATCATAAAATGGATTCATTTGGATTTGCTGAAAAAATGGCAGCATGCAATACATATAAAAGGGCTGAATTTATGTGAGAAAGGGTAAAGGTTTTTGTTGATCACAATCTGAATTCGAAAAGGAAGTAGGCTGTTTTAAAAGAAAAGGTTAACATAACCTCAGACTTCTGGCAAAGAAAATATGATTTAGCAGAGAGGAGGTAAAGTCCCATTATATTCTAACTAATCTGACAAATGGATTATACTGGAATGCTTTACCCAAATCTTCTGTCAGAGTTCATAAACAACACTCTCAGACTCAAGATATCTAGGATTTAGCTAAAATCATGTTCAGTTTGGTGCCAAAGAGGACATGTAATAACAGTTTTCATATACTACTAGATTTGTCACAAAGATGAGATAGAGGGTGTGAAATTATAGGGTTACAGGGAAAAAAATCTCAGCTCAAGACCTGGAAACACTATCGAAATGTCCAAAGTCTTCAGGGATACCTACAGGCAACAGGAGTTTGAAAAAAATATCTGGACGACAATTTACTGAACATCTCCTTTGTTGAGAAATATAATTGGAAATATCATCCCAATAAAGCTGTTTTGGGAATCTGGCTTTTAAAGGTGGATTGAGCCAAAAAGTGTTTCTCATAAAATTGCAAACTAGAAAAAATTCATATTAGCCTAAAATTCTCAAAATTTGTATTAGCTCATGACAAGTGATATTAAATTTGAAAGAATAATTCTTAACATGTGAATTCTAAATAGCTTACCTTGTGTTATATAAAAATGCTAAAAGCCCTGTTTCAAGTGGATGTTTTCCTGCTATTTTCTGTTCATAAATCTGTCTATGGGAGTATGCTGCAGTAAATTAAAGGGTGACAGTTTTGTGGGTGACACCCTACCAAGATGCCCTTGCAGTGAGTGCACATGTGATGACTAGGAGGGAGAAAAGGTTAATGTCATTAAGAAGTAAATGCTGGGTAACCCCAAAGAACATGTCTTGTGAGTCATCTATGTTCACATTTCTTTGAACTTTGCCTCTCCTGAGAGAGATGAAGCAATTACACAGACAGAATGTCTTCCCTGTCAGTACGGTGCATCCTGCATTCCTCCACCCATTCATCATCATCAGTGGTATTTGTGCTCACTGCTGTCATGCAGAGCTAGTTGCCAACAATTATTAAAAAGAAAACCAAAAGGTTATGCATTTAGGAGACAAAGTAAAACCAATTTTCACAATGTATACTATGAAGACATCAATCCATTAAGGGGAACAATCACTAAGGAGCTCTTCAAAGATACACTTGCATCAACAACTTTCTCCAGAGACCAACAAAATAAATGAAGTGATTATCTGTCTCTCACAATTTCTCCTCTCTGAAATGGAATCCACAGTGACTGTGACAGCTATATAGTAGCTTCCCCCCATCTTTATACTTTCCATTTTAGTGACACAGATTCTCCCTCATTGATTGTGAAAGCTCTTTTCCCTGGATTTTCTTCATTACCTGCTTCTTTTCTTCAAAATCAAACAATATTAATACTCCTTGATTCATCACTAGAGCCATTTCATATAGAAAGCATCCTGTATGGCAAAAGGTCAGTACTATCCTTCTCAATTTCTTAGAGAAATAAAGGTAGTGCTTTAAATATTCTTTTTCCTCCTCTTTTTCTCCTCTCTTCCCTCCCTTGTCTTCCTTCCCCACATTCCCTTCTTTCTCCATTACCTTATTTCTAGTCTCCCCGGAACTCACATTTCCCTTCAAGATGAAATTTTCTTCAATCCCAATTATTTTTTTTTCCTCCTAATAGAACAGCACTTATAAAAACACACTTGCTGTGTGTCAGGCAGTCTTGCAAACACATTACATACAAAGGCTCACTTCATCTCCTCAACAGCCCTAGGAGCTATGCACTTTCTTTACACCATTGCAGAGAGAAATCCTAGCATAGGATTGCGTAATTTGATAAAAGTCATGTGAATAATGAGATTTGAACACAGGTACTATGGTTCTAAGTCCATGCTTGAACCAGTCACATACACCAATCCTTTAACTCTAGGGTTTTCCAGACCATGACTTCAGTAGAGACTGAAGAAGAAGGCCCCCTCATTTGTGCCAGGAAGTTGATGTATGTTATTTAGACCACTGCAACAACCTACAGGTCAGGCATTATTAGCCCTTCTTTATAATGAGATTAAAGAAAAAAAAAAAGCCAAAACAACTAATATACTAATATTATACTGTAGGCCACAGAAACAGATTTCTATCTGGCAAATTCTATATGTTATTCTTTTTAGGACACACCAGATTGTCACCTGTAACTAGAAAAAAAAGTCAGCCTTGACCTATGGCCTCATCTGTGGGATTGTTCTCTTGCTCTTTCTGATACCCTGACCTCCTGGATACTCTAGAAAGCTTGAATTTGTTAGGTAAGCCTTCATCCTTTTCCTTCAGTTGTTTTCAATGTTTACTGTCTTAACTGATGACTTAAGGGACCTCTAACCTCATCTGGTTCTGAGTCATATTGCTGACTCTGACTTGCATCACACATTTCTTTCTTTCTTTATTTGGCTACCCAAATGCTGAAATAGAATAATGAAAGGAAGTGATTAAATGACACTATATATATCACATCATAAGAGTTATTAGGTTGACTCACATAAGATTAACATTTTTGAAGATTAAGTAAGTCAATTTAATGTGGCTCAATATCATGTACATTTTATAATCCCCATTTTCACTTCCATGATTTGTATGAAAATAATTACAGGAAACAGATTAATGTTTAAGGAAAACACAATCCTATTACCAGGAAAGAGTAATCAGTATGTTTTATATAATTTTTTTTTTGGTCTAAATCATTTTAAGTGTAGGCCAAACAGCAAATGCAAACTAACCTTGCTGCTAAATCTCAAAGGAAAAACAATATACATCAAGCTCCAGGACAATTAAAATGCAGCAAATAGAAATTTGTAGGATGCAATTAAAGCAATGTTGAGAAAAAAATTATAGCACTAAAACTTACCTTAGGGAAGAGTAAAAATCTCACATCAATAGTCTAAACTCCCAATTTAGGAAACAACAATAAGATAACCAGCCCTAACACAAGTAGAAGAAAGAAAGACAAAGATAAGAATAGAAAATCAGCGAACTTAGAAACAGAAACACAATAAAGAAAATAAAAAAAAACAGAGAACTGATTCTTTAAGAAGATGGATCCAATTGATAAACCTCTAATAAAACCAGCAACACTAAAAAATAGACAAAGAAGACACTAATCACCTACATCAGGAATGAATCAGTAAATATCACCATGAATAAAAGGATAATAAGTAGTTCAAACATCTCAGCGCACATAGTTTCACTCTATGGAGAAGGTATTCTCAAATGGAAAAGGCATCCTGCTGAGTAAGAGATATTTGCAATCATGAGGGGTTGATACCCAGAACATATTAAGAGCTCATTAAATCAGCAATAAAAAACAACCCAGTTACAAAATGTAACTTACAGAAACTTATAAAATATTTTTTATATATCCATAAATCATTGCAGTAAAACTTGGAGGTCCTAGAGCCAGTGTAAATTACTATGACTTTGAGAAATGTATTAGTTACCACCGGATTTAGCAGCTTTACCTTTTAAATGAGATGCTGGCCAGGATTACTTTCACATTACTGTCACCACTAATACCACATGATTTCTATGCTCAGATCAACTTCAGTTTTTTTTTTAAAGATTTATTTTTATTTATGCATACAGTACTGGGGTACAGGCCAGAGGTGCAAAGGCAGTGAGAGAATTCACCAGAGACAGAGTGGGCCTCAAAACAGGCAGATCGATGAGGTACACTGCTGAGGGGAGCAGTGTGGATCACCCCCGGGGCAGGAATGAACTCGCACTGAAGCAGCTGCAGCCAGCTTTGCAGTGCTGCACTGTTACCCGCTGCGCCACCAGGGAGGGCCCAACTTCTGTTTTTTTTTTTTATGAGAAAGCTTTTCATAAGTGGATCTCAAAAAGAAATGTGAACTTTAATCAATTATTTGCAAGAGATATAGGTATCTCCACACATTTCTGATAAAGATGTTCAGATAGTATCAACCAAACATATCTTGAATAACTGATTATGAGTTGATGATTAGCGAAGATGGATATATGATATATTTAATACAAATATTTAATACAAATGTTAACCTGTTATTGCTATGGCAATGTATACCCCTCTAAGTAGTAGCTGGAGTTAAAAACTATTCTCTTAAAATTACTATGGTTAAAAAAAGCACTATGAAAAAAAAAAGGCACTATGGTATGCACCAATGCTTATAACAGCATTATTCAAAATATCCAAAATGTGGACACTGTCCAAATATCCACTGATAGATCAACAGATAAACAAGATGTGGCACATAAATAAAATGGAATATTATTCAGGCTTAGAAAGGAAGGGCATTCTGACACATGCTACAATATTGAGGATATCATGCTAAGTAAAAAGGACAATATGGTATGATTCCACTAGGGTAGTCAAGTTCATAGAAACAGAAAGCAGAATGGTGGTTCCCAAAAATTGGGGATAGGAAAGAGATGGGAGAAATGGGGCGTGTTTAATGAGTATAGCATTTTAGTATTAGAAAATGTAAAGCATTGTGTAGAGTGGTTGTTAAGTGTGCAATTACTTAACAGTACTGTTACGTACACTTTAAAAGGTTAATGTGTAACTTTATGTGCATTTTACCATAACTAAGAGAAGTCACTGTATTCAATATTATAGTAATACATGTATTCATTTAAAAGACAACTTCCTTTTCTTGTTGGGGGTCATGTTTTAAAGTGTTTGATCATGTTGTGAAATTTTCCAAAAAATAGTACACCAATTTACACTTACACAGGCAATGCTTAAAAAAAAAAAAAAATCTGCTTCCCCGCATGCTTGTGGAGAAGTCTTAGTAGCCACTCCCACTTTGTACCCTTCTTTTTTTCCTTCAGCAAGACCCACACTTGGATTGGAAAAAAAGATTTCTCCTTCCAGCATCTCTTGCTGTTAGACGTAGCAATATAACTAAGTTCTAGTAATGGCACCCAAAACTGCTGTTATGTGCAGATAAAAATAACAAGATTAAAAGTAATGGGATGTTCAGTTTCTGGAATTTTGTCTCTAAGGGAGGGGTAAAATTTTCTTTCCCCTGTCTTTGTATTTATTGCTCAAAATGTACATGCAGTTGATAGATCAGTGGTCATTTTTGACCACGATTTGATTTCTACAATTTGAAAGCCACATGTGACATAGCTGAAAGGTAGAAGGGGCTGAATCCCTGACTCCTGGAACCACATTATGAACTCCGAGTTGCCTGCCTGCACACTTACATGGGATGCAAATTGCTTCTAAGTCATTTGGTCTATTTGTAGCTGAATTTATCCTTACAAATTATCATTTGTTTCACTTTATATCATATAACTGAACAATGGTATCTTATTTTTGTTATACATAGCTCTTTTTGTCCTTTGTCTAAAGGTGAAAATTTCAGGAAAGTTATTGCTACTTTTAGCTAACCAAAGGAGAGAACACATGTCTTTTTTCTCCCTTTCATATCTGTGATGGCATATTGCTAGAGGTCTTCTATATAATAATAAAAAAAAGTGGTCTTGTTATTATGACCTTTCTTTTTAATTTAGAGATTGTCTGAAAGATAAGATTGATAAAATCAACAGATATTGAAATAGACTATTCAACTGGAATAGTTACTTGGAAAGAATGCTTAGATTTTAATAGTGATACATTAGAGGGTTTTAATAATGATAAAAATCAAAGGTGTCAGATCTTTCTGATTCTTTTAATAAAAACTTTTAATAAAATAGAACCAACAGAAATTAGAAACTGAATCTACACTCTCTAGCCAGTTTAAGCCTTGCTATTCTTATGGGATGTGTGTGGAGGCAAAGCATGGTGAAATTCTGTAGTCTCAGCCTTGTGCTTTTCAAACTTGATTGTGCATCACAATCATGTGGAAAGCTTTCTACAGGCAGGATTGCTAGGTCTCATGACTTTGGGATTGACTGACCACATTGTCTTTGAACAGACAGAAAGACAGAATGAAAAATGCCTTGTTTTGTAGGCTTTGTGCCAATTTTGAAATAACTGCCAACTCAAGGGACCAGGCAAAAAAAATTTAGCAGGTAACAATAATTTTTTTCCTAAAGATTTATTTATGCTTACAGAACTGGGGTACAGGCCAGAGGTGTGATGGGTGAGAGGATCCACCAGAGACAGAGTGGGGAACAGAACAGGCATATCCACAGAAATACACTGCTGAGGGGAGCAGTGGGTGGGTCAGGAGAGGTCTGCCATACTATATGGGTCAGCTTCCTGCTGCAGTGACTTTGGAGAGCTTCATAGTGTGGTGTTTTAACCCATTGTGCCACCAGGGAAAGCCCAAGCAATGATCATTTTAAGAAGCAGAAAGTATGAACTTTCTTCAAGATCATCCTTGGACTGATTTCTGTCAATTTTAAGTCATCACATATAAGACCAAGTCTCTACTTTGGTAATCACAGATTTGTCTCACTTTGGCATGAGGCTGTAGAGCTGCATGCCTCATTCACATCCCCTTATAAATGATTTTATGTCAAAATGTTCCTGGAGACCACTCAACCCCTCTTGCAGATACTCTTGTTGGGTATCCTGGTGCTTTAGTTACTCTTTCTATTCCATATGTCTCTTCTCCTTTACTGAATTTGTTACTGGAGCTAGAATATATGTGGTTAAAAACAAACTTTCAATTTTTTGAATCCTGAAAAGTTCTGTGGTCATACTAATACATGACTGAATTAATTCAGGCAAAAGCAGCAAACCAGCAATACTAAGTTGATTAAATTCTATTAGCCAACATACCAGTTTGGTTAAAGACAATTAAATCAGGTGGCCAGAGTATAAGATGCTGATGTTATATTTACTCAGCACTTTAGGTAGACTTGAACATCTTCTAATACCAAAAACCATCTTTTCTGTCTCTACATTTTCCTGTTGTGTCCTCTTGTTGCTGTGCTTGGGTCCATGTTGATGAGAGGAATTTACTTCCTCTCGCTTCTGTGACTAAGGGAGGAATCAGATTCATTATTTTTATTCTGTTCCAAATTGTGAAGCAGATCAGACTGTGAAAATACTGGCCCAGCTATCTGTTCCAGATGAAAAATTGCATCAATGTCTGTATGTTGTCTCTATGCTTGATTATCAACACATATAGAAATGCACCTAACATGTATTTTGTGTTTACTATGTATAGCTATTGCTTAATTTATATGTTATTTAATCCTTAACATCACCGAATGAGGAAGTTTCATTTGTTATTTCTCTTTTACAGATGAAGAAGTTAAGGCATAGCAACCTTAAGATACAGGCTTATGGTATACAACTCAAAATTGGTAGAGTTGGAATTTAAAATATCTTAATTATTCATTCTTCTTTCTCTTGATTAGTGTTCAAATTATAAGTACTTAAAAAGAAAACAATTAGTATGAATCAAAACAAGTTGCTAATAAAAATTAAAAACCCATACATAATGAGAAATTTAGTAGATGCATTGAGATATTAGTCCATCTCAGTGTTTGGAAACAAATTACAATGATATCTTCCATAAAAAAATAAAAACCTGACAGTCTATTATCTGAAAAATACAAAGATAGAAAGTATTTTATGGGGGTAATCTAGCTCATTCTTTATCTTACACTAAGAATGACACTAACACCAACATTGAAAGTTATTTAAATTTTGGGGATCTTTTTTAATAAGTATTTACTTGCTAGTGTTATGAGTAGTTCCAAAAATTTAATACACAGATCTTGTGTTTATGAAACCAATGGTCAGGAAAAGTAGTCATTCCTATTATACATTAGATAACCTATTTAATTAAGTATCACAGTGAATATAATAGATGACATATCCTTGTGATCTCTTTGCTAGATGTTTTAAGTAGGAGTATGGAAATTTATTAAATGTTTGCTGAAGGAGGTGAGCTTGAGCAAGGACCTGAACACTGAGTAAGATTAAGAGGGTGGTGACAGCAGGTCTCTCAGCAGGCCTATGACAGCAGGCCCTGTCACAGGGGCAGTGCATCACTGCCAAAGCATCATTAAGAAACACATGACTTAGAGGGAAAACATGAGGTTGAAAACCAGACATGAAGTTAAAAGGAGCTGAGTAAAGGCAAAATCTGCTCAGGAGGTGAGAAGACATATGCTGGCAAGTGAGAAGTTTGTGAGGAGGGATTGACTTTTCCTTAGAGACAGCGAGACGTCTAGCTGGTTGTCTAACTTTAGGGAATGCCATTTATAGAACTTACTAGTCACTCTAAGGTAGAGGACGGACAGAGAGCATCACTCTGGCTTATTGACCATTAGGAAGTCAACTGCAGTAGACAGTAATCTTGTTAGGCACAAATCTGTCACACTTTTGAGGTCTGTGGGGAACCTAAATTGGTTTTAAGAGCTTTCTCAGAAATTTGCTTTTTTTCCTGAAAGGTCATAGTATTTCACATGACCACAAGTTTTCCATGATTTTCAGTTTTGAACTCCAGAGAAGTTTACTAGATGGGAATGAACTCAAGAAACTTGCAATGCTAAATCAAGATTTGAAAAACCAGAAAAACCTAAAATTAGAATCATGTAATTTTAGAGTTGAAAGTGTTCTTAGGATATCTTTATAGTTTGCTACTTATGGTTTAAGCGGTATTTAAATTAAAATCAGTTACTATTGTTTTAAAGTGTTTCTATATAACCATGAATATTTCTTCATATTTTGTAATATTTAAATCCCCCCTACATTGGACTCATGAACAACTGTCAAAGATTATAAGAGCAATCTACCACTGCAAGAACACATTCATTAAGGGACAAAATAAATTGGACATTTACATGTACATGGTAACATTTAAAAATACAACCTCAACCCATTACCCAAAATTGAAAAAGTTGCTTTAAAGTTATTTGGAGGATTCCAGTGAGAAATTTCTAGCCTAGTTTATAAACTATTCTACAGTTGCACCCCACATGTAAGTAGGTGTGAGATACTTAAATAGTAAAATCTCGTCTGTTGCTGCCAGAGAAAATAGCTGATAGGGTTACAAGAATTCATGTAGAGCCAGTACATACACCAATAGGGGGACATTTTCAAAAGCCATATAAAAAGAAAATCTTTACTTCCTCTGAACATTGACCAGGAGGGGAAGACAGATATTCTGCTATTGAATTTTCAATCTTAGCCTGAGAAACTGAACAACCATAAAGATTAAGATAAAAGATATAGTCATGAAAAATCAGAGTATTTTTTTCTAGGTTTTTGCCAAATCTCTAGAAAAGAAGTGGCATGAATCTCAGGACAAAAGAAAGCTATGGAACATTACTTTTAGTTTGTATGTGTATATATATATATATATATATATATATATATATATATATATATATATATATATATATGCATTAAACAGAACCAAAATTATAATTGTATTATTATATTATCTCTTATTTTAATTACTTATTATCTTATTCTATTTTCACTTTGAGAGGTACTTATGCTAAATGAAAAAAAATCAGAAAGAAAAAGAAAAATATTGGATGGTGTCACTTATAGGAGGAATATAGGGGAAACAAATAAGACATTAGGGGAAAAATAATAACCAGAAAAAATAGTGGGGGGAGGGAAATGCACTGGACTATAGTAATGGCACAGGGTGACTTGGTGATGGGAAGCCAAAGGGAACTGCAACTGAGATGGAAAAATGCACACAATGATGTAAAAATAAACTATTATATATAAATAAAAACAATAATAACCAGAACCAGAGAAAGATAATCAGACAACTATAAATCAGAGACATTCTGCATGGGGGGGAGAGGGATTAAAACAAGGGCTGGAAGGGCACAAGGGACTGTGGTGAGGGAGCATCAGTGAACTGGTGGTGAGAAAAGAAAGCAAACATTGTTAAAACAAATGACAAAGATGTAAAATATATAGAAATAAAAAATCAAGTACCTCCTGGCTCATTTACTTCACTGTTTTTTCTCATTTCCAGTATGAGGAATAATCTTAAAACAATAGTACAGAATCAATGGTAGAGACATGAAATAAATCATTTTTTTTTTATGTAGAAAAGACCAAACAAATATCAACATATCCTAACCCGTGTTTTTTCCCTGGAGAATGTATCTGCTCACAAAATAGCTGTACATCCCATCTTGTTCTTATTATGGTTTAAGTCACATAATGAACTGTGAAAAGAATGTTACATGCCAGTGTACCCTGTCCTCACACTAAACAGTTTTGGAGTACTCTGCAGTAAATGTCAGCTTGTCATTCCATGTTTAAAAGGCGATTCTTGTGGTTTCTTTGGAGCCACTACAACTTCAATGTTTTTAAGTCGTTCTTTGTTTCCTTTTTTATATATTGCTGGATAGTTTCATATGTGTATCACTTTTCAATAGAAGCCCCCATGTATGATACATTTCTAGTAGCATTCTTTATTTTTTTTTACATTAAAAATAGGGGAGTAAAATTATAAATCATGTGGTCAGTGTGCAAAGAAGCCTGACATTTAAATTTTGCCCACATCTCTAAATGTTAGTAAGGTGCAAGGCTGATGTAAAAAATTTTCCCAATAAAAAAAAAAATCCTGATCTAGACGTGTCTGTCTTGATGAATTAGTTAATTTAGAAAATCAAATGAGTAATGTGCAAGCCCAAGATGAGAGAAGTATGTGAATTATTTCTATAAAAGTGAAGACTCTCTCTCCAGTCTTGCAAATGTTCAAGGCTGATTTTACATGGGGTGAATGAAAACATTTGATTCTTGCTGGTTCAAAGAGAGAGATACACGTTACAATGGCATGTTCGCCTTTACAAACATTTCTCATTAGAAATCTTCTTTATTGAACAACTTAGCTACACACCCAGTCTTGTGTTGGACTCCTGGGGGCTGAGTCACTGGTAATGATTAGTCAAACTCAGAGCTCATCGGAAATGTCTATGGACCATTTAGATTTGGAGTCATGAGGAAAAATAATCTAGGCTGAAAATTAGTGGTGGATAATGGGAGGGTGTTTTCTGATAAATTAGAAGCATGCAAGGAATATAGGACTTGGTCATTTTGCCTGTTGTTTTATTAAAAGTGATGAAGGTAGTTACTAATTACTGCCCAATATCAGTCAAATCTCAATATGAAAAAACATTAAATCTGAAAAGAAATTATTTCCCTTCTAAGAGAAACTGACTTAGTTGATATGAAGTGCTTATCCTTGCTAAGGAATCAACCTCTGAGCTTGCATATACCCACTATACTTTAATGAAAAACTCGGTGCCTGAAACACAAACTTCACAAACTTAAATGCACAGAAAAGAGTAAAGGGAAAATTGAAATATTTCTGTAGAGTCAGACTGAATGACACTTTACCCAGTTGCTGTTTTTTTTCTAAAGTCTTTCTGATCACAGATGTAAATGTTCTGGAGACCTACACAATACTGACTATCTTTCTTTACTAAACTGTCTAGGAATGCAAAAATTTGGAGTTTATGGATATTCTGTTTTTGGTTTAACGCCATATGGAGATTTCTCAGAAGAAAATTTGATTCTGTGATATTTAAAAATAAAAAGTTAACAAGTCCTTTGAAAATTGACTAATGAGTAACTACTAACACTGGAGATGAACAGCAAGACATCTATTAATGAATCTGAGGTAATAATATAATTGTCTCATAGGGTAAATGGTTCAGCAAAATAGCTCCATGTGAAGTCATGATTTCACCATTAGACTTCCCAAATGAAAGAATATGAAGATTAGGAAGGAATGAGCTCTTGTAGAAACCCAGATGTGGTAGACCATTTTTTATTAATTTAAAAAATGTAATAATGCATCATGAATGGAGTGCTTTCTATGGATAAGACAATGTGCTAAGTGTTTCACACGCGACATAAAGGCTCTGTGTGAAATGCTTCTCATTCAGTGGTCAGAGCAACACTATGAACTAACCAGTGCAATTATTCCCCTGTAGGTAAAGAAACTAGGCTATAAATGTGTAAATAATCTAGCTAATGTTACACAACAAATCCTTATTTGTCTGGCCCCACAGCAGGTACATACATGTAACATTAAAGAAATTGGAGTAACAAACCCCACCCCCCCTTTTTTTTTAAAGATTTATTTATGCATACAGAACTGGGGTACAGGCCAGAGGCTCAGGTGCGGCGAGAGGCTTCACCAGAGACAGAGTGGGGAACAGAACAGGCAGATCGACGAAGTACACTGCTGAGGGGAGCAACGGGAGGGTCTGGAGAGGTCTGCCTCGCCATGTGGTCTCCTCCGGGGCAGGCGGGAATCGAACTCATGTGGCTTTCGCTTCTCAGTGCAGTGCTCTAACCTGCTGGCCACCACGCAGGGCCAAAAACCCCCTTTTAAAAGTAAGCAAATCTTTTAAGAAGAATCGCTTCCACCAAGCAGACATATTCCAGTACAGTGCTGCTGCGCCACCACTCATCATCATGATTCTTATGATTTATATCCAGCACGGGGAGTAGTTAATTATCATAGAATTAGGAAGTTCTTTCTTTCTTTTTTTAATTTAATTATGCAAACAAGAACTCAGGTGTAGGCCAGAGGTGCAGGGTAGGGGTGACTCACAGAAACAAGGTAGGAAGCAGAACAGGTGGATCTACTAAAATACATTGCTGAGGGGAGCAGCAGGTGAGACTGGAGAGGTCTGCTGCACCATGTGGGTCAGCTCCCTCACTGGGGATCGAACTCATGCCATAGTTGTCTGGCGATTGCTTGATAAAGCTGAGGGTTTAACCCCTGTACCACCAGGGAGGCCACTGAAGTTACTTCTTGTTCCTTAAGTCACTCTTCATATTCATGTCATCATCCTCATCAGTGTTATAATTTGTGGCTTTAAGCATCATTTAGTCAATATTTTTCTCAAGTTTTAATTCCTTTTGAAACTCCCAGCCTTGTGCTTAAATACCTTTCATAGGGGAAAAGTTCTCACTACTGGCACTGATTCTATTTTTGGACTTCTCTGCAATGTAAAAGATCACCATATATTAAAGCTAAGATTATCTTTCTGAAGGTCATACCCACTATTTCTAGTATAACCCCATGACTTCACAGAATAAATCATTCTCAAAATACATTTACTGAGTAGAATAAGTATAACTCCGACAGAGAAAGGTGCTGATTAGCTAAATATGGTAAAAATGTTATTATTTTGTACTACTGGTAAGTGGGAGAAGGGCTAAAGGCAAAGAAGTGAAGGAGGGGAGAGGAAAGGAGAGTTAAAATAGCTTTGATAGAGACTTTTAAAATAAATGCAAAGCATGTCTTTTATGAAAATTCATCACACAAGTAGTTAAAAATAGAAGCCACAAATTTCCTCAGATAAGCCTCAAATCTTCAACTAGTTGGTTTTTTTGTAAATGATCACACAGGTGCTTGTTTAAAGGCAATTTTCTCCAGAGGCTGCAGCCTTTCTATGCTGGGTCTTTTTAACATTAATAAACTTGGAAATCATCTTTCATAGACGTCACACACAGAACACTGGTCAATTTTAAGACTGAATATTCCAAAATTCTAAGTAATGAGATCTCATATTTTATATAAAACCTCATTGTATTTTACAGAAAAGTGAAAAAATATTCTCATGTTGTTACTATTCTTTCTAAGATATATTTATTGCTCTTGCAACCCAGTATCAGTTACTTTATGTCAGCTTTTAAATGTGGAACTAATGCTTATATTATAGTAACATTACATAATGTAGTTAAGGACCTATTTAGTATTCAATATTTATGAATATAACTAAATTGAATTAAATCAGGTAAAAAGAGTAACTTTTACATGATCTGATTGACCTTATAGATTTAATATTTTAATTTTTTAAAAAGATTTATTTATTTATACAGAATTGGGGTGTAGGCCAGAGATGCGGAGGGTGAGAGGATTCATCAGAGACAGAGCGGGGAGCAATACAGGCAGATCAACGAAGTACACTGCTGAGGGGAGCAGCGGGTGGGTCAGGAGATGTCTGCCATGCCATGTGGATCTCCTCTGGGGCAAGTGGGAATCGAACTCATGCAGAAGTGGCTTAAGCTTCTCAGTGCTGCGCTTTAACCTGCTGCGCCACCAGGGAGGGCCCTTAATATTTTAATTTTACCTTGACTCCACACCATATAGATTTTATGTTTTAATTTTACCTGGACTCCACACAGATACAAGATCAGAATAGTTCAGCGAATACTTCAACAAGAATCAACTCACATAAAAAGACTGTCTATAAATAGTATTTATTTTGAAATCTAGGACAAATGTACAGGAATTAAGATGCTAAAAGTCAATTGAAGTAGATAATTAAAATTCTCTGAGCCTCCAATTTATTAATATATAAAATTTTGATGAAAATACCTTAATCCACAATCATTTGTGATTGTGTAATTAGGCAACTTAATTATGAAGTTACCTTGCAGTGTATATATCATGTTGTTTTGCAGAATTAAATTAATATGTAAAAAAGTTCTGGAAAAACCTACATTACCAGAGTGTTTAACAGTGGTTGTTCTTTGTTCAGGTGGAACTTTGAATATCCCTTTAGTAAATATTTGTTTATACAGTGTGACTCTTTGGACATTAATGTCCTGTCTATTATTAAAAAAAAAAAAAACAGTTCAAAGTAGAAATAATCATCTGAAAATAAGCTCTCTACTGCTCATTTTTTTCTTAATATACGTCCACATCATTCTTCATGAGTTTGATATCATCTAGTCTCTACATTGTTGAAGGAAGCAAGTGGGTGTTTCTGGGCAGAGGTTCTCCTAGGAGCAGTTTATAACAAAAGCTATAAGATTAATGAATATGAACTTCCTGCAATGATGTGAGGAGATAGGAACAGTGGAAAACAGATCTAAAAAGAATGCAGTACATTTTACTCTGAGCCCAGACTCTCCCAAAGCTCATGGCTAGAAAAATTCAAGGGACATTATAAATCATTCCAGGAAAGTAAGCTGGAAATCCATGATTCACCCACTAAACAATGTTCATCACCCAGATTATGGAAAACATGGTGTTGGGTACAGATTGGAAAACAAATATGAGCAAAACATGACCCTGTATTTAAGAATTTCATAATTTACGATCTAGGCATTGGAGTAACAATGTCATGAAGGATCCTAACATAAAATAATGAGTTCCAGGGTTCAGAAGAGGACTTGTCATTTTTCAGTAACTTGACCTGGGGTCACAAGAATTGAGCTGCCTCTTGAAGTCAGGCTGTATCTAAGAGACTCCAATTTGGATTTAAGAGGTGAGCACGGGGGGAGAGAAAAGTGTAAGGGGGTGCAGTGAATGACATCTTTGCCTCCAAAACTGTCTCTTCAGTTTACCTCTTCCCATCACTACCCCTGACCAATCCCTTATTACTTCTTGCTTGTTCTATGGCATTTTCCTCCATGCTCGGTCCCCATGTCCAGTCTTACCTCTGTTTTATCCTGTGAAATGTATTGCCAAATATGATATTCTGCTAAGAAAACATTAAAAGTTTCTAAAAGCTAACATTCACATGCCAGGTCCTCATGATGTGCCAGATTCTACCAGTGGTAATTTTGCACCTCCTAGGAGACACTGAATATTGTCTGGGGACATTCTTTTAAAAATCACAGTTTAAGGGTGATAGCGCCTGGTAGAAGTCAGGGGTGCTGCTAAGTATTCACAAGTACAGGCTAGACTTCTACAACATAGAATATTTGGCCCCAAATGTCAGTAGTCCCAAGGTTGAGAAACTCTGGTCCACATTAAACTTAATAGTGTAGTTATTAGAACAGCAGACTTGGGAAAAGAGATCACTGACTCTTAGCAAATGTGAAACTCAACCATAGTTCTAGATTTCCACGAGCAAACTGTAGAGTAACTGATTGGCCCAAGCATTTCGGGCATCCTAAGCACCAGCCAGTGTGTTTACAAGGCAAGGCAGCACCTGTTCAATCCTCAGTGTTGTTTTAGTGGATGTTAGTTAAGGAAGCTTTCCACAAACTTGTATTTTCCTGGAAAAGCAACATCTCTTCCCCAATCCTCCACTCATATATATATATATATATATTTTCTCTATGCCTGGAATTTCCGTTCTTACGTATTCACCTGGCAAACAGACTTACCTTTCAAGTTCCAGTTTAAATATCAAAGGGAAACTTTTTCTAGCAATTTCCCATGCCTCGTTATAATTTGCTTCACAGAGAATTATGATTATTTATAATGTATGTTTCTTGTACAGCTAGTATGAGCTCTGAAGAGAAGGTTCAGGTTTCAGTCATCTTTGCATGCCTAGTACTTATCATAATACTACTACAAAAAAGAAATTGATATATATTGGTTTAGCAAATGAATAAGAAGTGATGAAAATAATATACATACATGAAATATTCTAGAAACAGGAAATAGTCTATTTTGGCTATAAAGGGAGTTATGAATGAAAGAGTAGTAAAGGGTCAAATCCCAAAGGCATCTGAGGAGTAGATTAGCGTGCAATAAAGGGCTGGAATTCGTGGTTTATTTGGGAGTTTATTTGGGAGAATTTAGAGAAGCTAGATTTTTTTTCAAAGCATGACACCAAGAGGCACTTAAGAAAAATAAATCTGGTAGAGATATTAGAGAGAATTTGGTAATTACAAACCACTGAATCATCTAATCATAATGTATGTGCGGTTTATGTAAATACTGTGGCTGTGGCTTTTAGTGCTCAAGAGATCATGTAAGTTTAATCTGGGGTCACTTCCACGCCTGCCAAAGTAATGACAAGGAGGCCATAGAATATCACCATGATCACACTACTTGTCCCCAGGAATCTGTGTTTATTGAAGAGTAGCTTTAGATCAAAGTGGGGAAACCACAACGGGAGACTGAATAAACATTAGAATTGACCAAAGTCAGGTATGTCCTAGATGAAAGTGTATGGCTGCTTCTTACAGACATGTTTTTTTGATATATTTCTTGGTTATGTTACTATTGGTATCAAGGTTATCATCAAGGAATATGGTAGCTCTTGTTTCCGCCCACTCATGTTTTCTAGTTTCCCTTTTATAGACATAGCATTTCCTTTCCTTGGGGGAGTTCCTGTCCCTTTTACATGGTTCTGATACACACTAGTCCCTGCACTGTTATCCTCTTTCTTCCCACGCACATTTGAACTCTTGACTCTGGCTGAGTCCACCTAGTACCACATCCACCTGGACAGTTATTCACCGGGGTGTGCAGGGCAGAATTCTGGGAGGGATCACTTTCTTCCAGTTAGTAAATTGTAAGGGTGTGGACGTAAGTGTCAGCAGCCATCCTCTCTAATGCATGGAGAGGTTTTTCATGAAGAAGGAAATAAAGAAGCCAACATAAAAAGAGAAACAGGGACCAACAGTTAAAAGAACTGGATAGACCAACATGGTGGTGACACTGGGCTCTAATCTAGTCTATGAATCATTGGTTTCTGTGGTCCCTCTTCCCAGTTCATGACCCAGTCCAGTATGCTTCCTTGTTAGGGCAATTTCCCAGAGAAATCAGGCAGCACTCAGAGAGGTGGAGAGAGAGAGACTTACTTGTCACACCGGGGCACAGTGGGCTCACTCCCAAAAGTCTGAGCTCTGAACTGCAGGAGTGGTAAGGATTTATACAGTTTGTATGAGGAAGCTTGTTAATCCATCCATCATAGACTTTCTTTATTGTTTGGGGAGGGGATCAAGGTAGCCATAGCTACTCTGTGGGCAAGCAGTACACTGCAGGAACTTTCTGCTCCAGCGAGCAGCAGAATCCAAGCAACAGACTCCAAGCAGCAGGCTCCTGCTTCATCCTAACCAGAGCAGTGAACTCATTTCCCAGTTTTGCTTAAGGTACTTTTTTGAGGGGAGGGGTTGTAGTAATATGTAATCAGAATCTTAACTAATAGAATCATCCCTTGCCTAGGAATGTAATATATAGTCACTCAGGGAACAAGACTACTGGAGAAGCCACTATGTTGTAGCCACATTACCTGAAACACTTAGTCCTTGAAATGCCCCTGGCACAGGAAGGGAAGGATGCCATGTCACACTGCTTCTTAACTCTCTACTCATGGTCTATTTGCTTTAACTACTCACCCAATTCTAACCTAAGTGCATGAGAGATTGGGAAACGACAAGTCCTAAGAAAGTGGGATAGTTGGTGAGTCCTAACTGTCTAACCCCTGGGAGCTACAGTGGGAATATGCAGATGTGAAAAGACGAGGCATTAGGCAACAATGTCCTGGCAGGAAAGTGTCTGGTAGTCATTAGTTCTGCTCAACAAATATTTACAGTTCCCATTCCCAGCATATTTATACTTCTATTTCCCTGGAGTAAGAGTGATCATTTGCTTTGGTCATTTATTGCTTTGGGCAATAAGATGTGAGCAGAAGGATATGTGTTTCTTCCAGGTGGCCTCTTTGAGGGCAGCACGCGATTCGATGTGTAATCTCTCTGTTTGCCTCACTGGCCAGCAGAGCACCAGACAGAGGTTGTTTTATTAGCTTGGGTCCCAGAGTGAGGATGACTTGAAGCAGAAACCCAGTCAAATCACAACAGACATGTAGTGAGGTTGCAAAAATATTCCAGTTTTAAGTTGCTGAAAAGTTGGTGGTGGTTAGTTACTGTAAAATATTTCTTTCGGCCCTCCTGGTGGCCCAGCGGGTTAAAGCACAGCACTGAGAATCTGAAGCCACTTTCGCATGAGTTCGATTCCAGCCTGCTCCGGAGGTGACCACATGGCGCGGCAGACCTCTCCTGACCCACCCGCTGCTCCCCTCAGCAGTGTACTTCGTTGAT
Source organism: Condylura cristata (assembly GCF_000260355.1). Taxonomy (NCBI): domain Eukaryota; kingdom Metazoa; phylum Chordata; class Mammalia; order Eulipotyphla; family Talpidae; genus Condylura; species Condylura cristata. Next base: position 48,638,077 of record NW_004567104.1, on the reverse strand, counting down.
CTGCCTGTTCTGTTCCCCACTCTGTCTCTGGTGAAGCCTCCCACCACCCCTGAGCCTCTGGCCTGTACCCCAGTTCTGTATGCACAAAATAAATCTTTTAAAAAAAATATTTCTTTCCAGTCTGATTGATATTGTGTATTCTCATCTTTGTTTCCTTAATGTCAGCAACTCAACAAATGTCTGCTGAAGGAATTTTTAAGTGACTTCATTGCTTGTGATACTATTTTTCTTGAGTATCTTTATATCTCTTATTAGCAATGACATTTCCAACTAGTAGAACTGACTTTTCTAATAGTTACCAGCTTTGAGTTATATAGTAAAGAATATTAACAAAGACACCAGTGGTTCTTCTTAAACTTGCTTTTGCATTTCTTTATGCAAGTGAATTTTTGCAGGCTGTTCTTCTAACACAAACCTGTATGTTACTTCCCTTCCTCCCCTACCCTCACATTCTCTCTCCTTCCCTCTTGGCATCAATTTTCCCCTTCCATTTTGTCAGAGAAAAATTTTTTTCTTCATTTTAACAGAAAAATCATTCTTAAAGTAACCTCAAAAAACAGAAGTGACTTAGTTGTACACGTGAATTTAATTATAAGAAAATTTAATAGATTTTAGATTCAGAAAATCTGGGTTGGAATCCTGTGCAGATTTTAGTTAACTTCTTCATCTATAAATTGGGAGTAATATGTGCTGAATCTTCCACAGTGTTGTTATGAAAATAAAGCTAGAAAATAATGATTGTAAAGGCTCTTTTACCATTACCACAGAAACCAAAGGTACTATAATTACAGGTCATTTTTTTTCCTGTAAAGTTTACTCATTAGCATTAGATGTTTTAAATTTGATGAAATATAAGAGAAAGATTTACCTGATTGCAAATTGTCTTGTTTCTTTACACTTGTCCGCTCTGCACAAATGTTTGGCACAATTGGTCAGGAAAAAATTTAAGGCAACATTTTTGAGAACAATTCTTTACCAGCCAATTTGAAACGAGCAACTATAGCCTGCAACTGAAATATGGAATTTACTCAATCCAGATTTATACTCCCTGGGAGGTTTTAGCTCTTGAACTTTTAACAGCAACAAAAGCATTAAATGGAAAAGATTGGATGTGCACTAAGTTATAAGGACTTCATGCAGTTCACCAAACAGTTCATTTAAGCAAAATTGTATTTACAAATAAGCTTGATATTTACTCTCAGTTCTTTTCACTAGGGACTGGTAAAACTTGTAGGCAGTAGTACTTAAAGGAAATGCGGTGATTATTTTTTCCTGTTGCTTTCCAGATTCTCTTCAACTGTACTTCTTTCTACAGTTTTGACTCATATAATGACTTTTGTGTCCTGTGCTGTTTGCTAAACCACCTAACTACTGGAATGGTTGGGTCCTTTGTTTGGTGGTGGTGGTTTTTTTTTTTGGGCAATTTCAAAGAATTTTCAATCTTTCTTTGAAATTTCCTCAAAGACATCAAATAGAGAACTTACTAATAATTATTTCTACAGAGCAAATACTGTTATTCTTTCATATATAATATTTGAAGTAGGCAGGCCAGATGTCTTCCTTTAACCTCCTAAGATTTATCCTCTGCTCTCTGTACCTTGCTTTTTGCCTACACAGGCTGACTAATGTACACCACATCCATGGGTTTCCACACCCCCTGGCTTTCTGTTGATTTGCCAGTGGGTCACTCTGGCAGCATGTTGGAGGGAGAAGTGAAGGAGAAGGAGACTCTGGCAGCCTTTCTGCAAGGCCCCTGGAACTGTCTTCCCCAACCTATGCCCATTTGTTCCCTCAGACAGCAGGCATGGCTCTTTCTTTAGGTTCCTGCGCTTCTCCCTCTCTTCTTTAATAGTTTGAATATTAGGCTTTTACTAAGCTCTGGATGTATGGTTACCATAATCCACATCATTGCAAATGTCTGTTTTGTAAATAAACCCTCACAAAATTAATTTATTTTGATCGTACCATTTGTTTCCTCTTGGGGCACTATTCAAAATTCAGTGACTCTGTCTGAATCTTCTTTCCATGTTCCTCTTTTCTCTTTCATTGTTGCTGTTGGCACCTAAACTGCATCTTACATCCTCTATGCAGGTCTTTTATGTGTATTTCTCTTTAGTGTTGTGTCTCTGCAGTGCTATTCTCTGCCCAGGGAGGGTTGTAAATTCAGATCTGTAGCCTGTTTCTTTATTTTTTCCTTTTAATTTGAAATTAATTAAAAACCTAACAAAAGTACCAACGTCAGTTGAAGAACATCTTTATTCTGAGCCACTTGAGGAAGTGGTTTATAAAATGCCCCATAACTTCCAAACAGTTTGTGCACGTATTTCTGGAGAATCATAGTAACACCACTGAAGTCAGGGGGTTAATGCTGGTGACTTGCTATTACCTAATCACAGATGAGATGCCAATTGTCTCAATAACGTTCATATAGTAAAAGGTGTTAATTCAGGATCACATGTTGCACTTAGTTGTCATGACCTGTGTAGTCACCTCTCATCAGGTTGGCTCCTTAGCCTTCCTTTCATGACTTTGAGAATTTTGTCAGATAAGTTTATAACATATGTCTAATATTTCCTTAGGGTTAGATTCAAGTTATGCTAGGGTTGGAATATCATAGTAATGGTTTTGTGTTTTCACTGCATCCAGTTACGAGGTACATGTTTGTACTTTGCCCCCTTACTGGTAATGCTTCATTTTAATAACTTGTTTAAGTAGTATCTGCCATTATTTCTATACTGAAAACTCATTCTCTTCTACTTTGAAATTTATAAGTATTTTTCTAGATATCTGAACATAAGTTAGCTAGATATTCTTCATTAAATTTGGATTTATTTTACCATTAATTCTCTTTGCTCAATCAATTACTATTCTGGTGATTGTCAATGCTTGAATGCCATCAAAACAAGGTGGCTGGTCTTCCCCAGAATGAGAAGCCAGGATATCGTTTATGACTTAGCCTCAAAAGTCTCAATTTGCTATTTCCACAGTTTGTCATTGCTTACACAGATTCTATTCAGAATGGGGGTGGGGAGATACAGATGGAGGACTACCTAAGAGGTATTAATACCCAAAAATTTTCTTCAGGGGATCACTTTAGGGGCTGGCTATTACAACACTTATGTATGTAGGAATATTGATACTAGTGTCACCAAATTCATCCCAACACTATAGGATTCACTCTAGTCATTAATGGCAGTGAGAAAGCTGATTCCCATTATCCTCATATATTCTCAATAAATTTATTTACAGATCAATCCCTTCTGTAAGTAATCAGTCTCTTGACCCTCTGCCCAGCTTCTAGCACCCTTGTATGAGTGGTCCCCTGTCTGATTTGGCTCCGACCCCTTGCCAGGTCACTGCAGTCTCTCCTCTCATCCACTTTATACCAACTGTCACCTCTAAGGCTTCACCTAATGGTTTTAGTGCTGAGTTATTCAGGAAATTATTCCTTCCTATCCAGGAAGGAAGGTTAGTAAGTATGACTATTGTGAACTGTAATGTGACAGTGGAAGAATTTATAATGTTTAGATCTTAGACTCGAAAGACGTATCTCTGGGCTCCACCTAAACTGAAACATCTCCCCACTGCCACACAGTTCCTGTGTATGTAGCACAGGCATGCTCCCCCTGTGAGGATTTGCTTATTGTAATCTGTTAGGAATACCTGGTATAAGCTACAATTACATTTTTTTAAAAAAAGATTTATTTATTTATTCGTACAGAACTGGGGTACAGGCCAGAGAAGCGGAGGGTGAGAGGATTCACCAGAGACAGAGTGGGGAGCAGAACAGGCAGATCAACGAAGTACACTGCTGAGGGGAGCAGCGGGCGGGTCAGGAGAGGTCTGCTGCGCCATGTGGTCTCCTCTGGGGCAGGCGGGGATCGAACTCATGCGGAAGTGGCTTAAGCTTCTTTGTGCTTTAACCCACTGCGCCACCAGGGAGGGCCACAACATTTTTTTACTTTCTCTTCTCTTTTATTCCATTCCTCTTCCCCCATTTTCCTCTTCTCTTCCCTTCACTGCTCTCTTCATTTGTCACAATCTTCATCCCCCACCATATATATGAAGGATACACTTGATGATGCTTCACACTCATCAGTGAAATTTATTGGCAGAATCTAAGACATTGTATTTCACATAGCAACCCTGGGCCAAAAAAGCAAGTCTTTGTTGGTGCTTCCTTAATGCACACACACACACACTGACTTTTCCTGTTTTAGTCTTCTGTATAAAACAGGAATACTTACTTTGAGAACATGGCAACAGAATTTTTAAAAAGTCATTCTTATGTTTCTGCTGAAAAACTTATTAGTGACATGAGAATTTCATTAGTGACATGAGAGTTTCTGAATAAGAAATATGAAGAAGCAAGGCAGGATTTCTAGTACACAATTATTAATTATCCTAACAATTTACCTTCTTTAAATTACATGCTGATGAATCACACAAGACATCTTTTCTAGTCCTTTATCTGCCAGAATGTTAGGATGATTTCTGAGGGTTATGATACAGAGGTTGCAGACACTTCAGAGGAAAAAAATCACAACTGAACAGTTAAGACATTATTTCCTTTAAGAAAAGGAGGGATGAAGGGAACTTTTTCCTGTGTAAGATTCAGAATTGGAGGTTGGACTTGATTAACTCACCCAGAGAATTGCATCAGGTTTGGGGAATGTGGATATGAGTTTTCTTCTCTATTAATAGAAACTTATCAGCATTCTTATTATGTTCAAACTGCAGAGAGAAGCATGCTAGGAGGGACAGCAAAGAGAGCATGTCAGAGCCAGGAATGGACACCTCTGAAGTCAACAACTCTTCCTCCTCACTTGAGACTGAGAGTGGAGGAGGTGAGTGGAAGGGCTACTTGTGAAGTTGCACACGGGGATGCGTGCAGGTAGCAGCTGGGAAATGTGACTAGATTAATACTCAGCACACCTCATGAGAGCCAAGGTTGTCACTGCACAAAGCCAGTATGTCGTGTCAGTTTGAAAAATGACATACAGTTTAAAAGATAAAGTCAATGACATATTTTATCCAAAGTAACCTTTCAGAAATATAATTCTAGCAAATTGGGAAAAGGGTACAAAACAACTATAGAAAAATTTTTAAATGTTACGACTGAAACTCTATAGGAGCACAGCAATTCCTAGAAAAGACAGCACGATAGTAACTACATTACAGAATATAGGGAGTTTCCAAATACCACTTTCATCTGTCTCACTGTACTAAGATTTCATGAAATGAACCTAAAACTGGTTGCTGATCATTGTTCCTTTTGATTTAAGATGTAACAAAACAGCAATGTTTCTCCAGTATGAACTGTGACATGAAAGTTTCTTTGTCTATTCATCCTAACTCCAGGTCTTCTGGATGTATTTAATGTGCTTGTTTATGTAGAAAGAAAGACATTAATATAAAGAAAATGCACAAAGAGAGAATGAGCTATGAACTCACTCTGGGTGGGGGGAAGAGGAGGATCAGAAAGGAATATAAATCCCAGTGATTCTATTCTAGGCATGATCATGGAAAAATCAAAAGAAGAAAAAAACCTAAAAATCTTGCTTTATTGCACTTACAACTAGTCAGTTGGTCTTTCACCCCCCTTTTTAGTTTAAATTTAGTTTATCTTTATAAAAGAACTAAAAGAAACAGGTATAATAGTTTCCAAATGAGACTCACTCAGTATTTATTATATGCCATGAATTTAACCATTTTATCAATAACAACTCATTTAATATTCATAGCAAACATATAGTTGTAGGGATCATTTCCATCCTCATTTTTCTAGGGAGAAGGATTACTGATTATACTGGGAAGTTTATCGTACAAGTCACTTAGATAACATGGGGAAGTCTTGACCTGGGGATTTGACTGTCGGTCTGATTTAGTCTTCATCACTGTTATGTTGCCTTTTCATAATAGTGTTCTACTCTAAGCTCATAAACAAACACACAGAGAAAATGTAATACTGTGAATATATAAATAAAAGTGAGGCAGATGGATATAGTCACACAGTTAATTAGTGGGGTGGGGGGAGGGGAAGATGCCCTGAGAGGCAATATGGTATTGTGATAAAAATGTAGAATCTGCATTCAGACAGCCTGGATTTAAATCCCAGCTACACTAACTACCAGCTGTATGGGCAAATTACTTCATGTCTTTGTTTCTTCATTTATAAATAGATATTAGTAATTAATATTTATAGCTCCCAGGTGTTGTGAAGAGTAGAAGTAACAATGCCTGAATAGCATTTAGCAGAGCATTCTAATTTATTGTTATTACTAAATCTCACTTTTTTTTTGTTATATCATAGACATATTTTTCCTCTTTCTTTCATTCTATATGGCTATTTTGCCCTCATTATACAAGTGTTTTTATTTTCTCAAAATTTCATTTTTCTAGTTAACTAATCTTTTAATTATCTCTGATCTTCTCCTAATCATATCTTCCAGTTCTAATGGGCTTTCTTTTAGAACAATGAGAAAAGGGTGGGATATAGAAAAAGGCAAGTCCTCAAATCTATGTTTTTGCCTGTATCCTTGAACCGAGGTATTCAAGTCATTTCTAGTTCCTGTAGAATTTGAGAGATATTAGTGTTACTTGTTCAGTCTTTCAAATCATTTTCAGGAGAGGGACTATCAGCTACTTGTTAGGTAGTTGCTTCTGATTCTCAAAAATCCATAGGTCACCAGTGTGAATGTTGACTCAGTTTTTAAGGAGCAAAAGCCAAGGGTCATTCAACAAGTTTTTAAATTTTGCTGCTTTAAGTGGCCAGAATGAAAGTATTTAAAGGTATTATAATGACATTTATTTAAAGTATCATATAATACTATTGGAAAATCTGTATAAGGTATAATAGATTGTGTTATTTGGTTCCCATACTTTGTGTGTCATGGGCAACTATGATTATAGTGCTTCAGAATATTCTGTCAGCCAGCGCTGTTATGGACATTTCACATTTTCAGAAGGACAGAAAAGGATGCTCTCTCTAACACCTCTGAGCAAAAGGGATAGTCTACTTCAGAGGGAAGCACAATGACAATTAAAAAGAATCAAATGATGAGTTGCTTTATCCATCTTTCTCCTCTTTGACTTTCTATATTAATCAGCTATGGGGAGAAATTAAAATATAATTATCATATTTTACCATAACTGTATGCAAATTCATTAGTTTACTTGCTCTGGACTTTTAGTCAAGCTGATGGCAAAAACTGACCTAAAGTTAGACAGTTCTTACATGTAGTGATCGTTAGATTTTAAGTTGAGGGGAGAATTGACCTAGTACTCATTTGCCCTTGAATATTAAACTTAATCTTTCACATTTTCTCACATGGTAAGTAAATGTTAGAGGAAAATATTTTCACTCCAAAAAGTATCTTATCTTACTTTTAACCAGAAGTGATATGAAATGAACATCTGCCCTTTCTCCAAGGAATTCTCTACTCGGCTGTTGCTGGTGGCAGGGTGTGGCATGAGATGGACATTTAAGAAAGACTGTTTCTAAAAACAGTGTAAGTTTAAAGAGCATTGAGGCGGACAAAGTGGAAGCATCACCCTGCTTCCCCTTGACACCAACTTGCCTTTGAAACCATGAGTCATCTTCCTTTTAGCAAGTGAAAATGTTCTTAAAATCACATATGACTCCATCACTCAAAAAGAATTTTGAAAAACAGATGACAATGTTGTCCATTATTTTGTGAAGGTAACAAATTTCTCTGATTTTCCCACACCCTAGGGAATTTTTCTAATTCTTTGTCTTATACTAACCCTGAGAATATATATTTGTACCCTCATAAGTAATGTCAGCTTGGGATATCATTCAGGATATCACTTGGAGGCTGTGAACTGTTTTGTTTTTTGGTTGAGATGTTGTTTTAGGGTAAGTTTCTAGTGGCCATGGATGGTCAAGATACTTGAATCTACAGATTCTATAATGAATTAAGCCATTGAAATTTGGAATTCTCCAAATTGTTATTTGTTTCAGCTTATTAGGTTCTTTGACACGGTGGGACATAAGATGAAACAAAAGCTTTTAATAAGAAAGCCTACTTCTTGTGTAACTGAAAAGAAACACAGGGGCAGACAGTGGTTCAACTGACTCAAATTTATACACACAATTTAGTGAGGAAAATAATAAATAAAAGTTTGTTTTGTTTTGATAAATGCAAGTTTTTGCCTATTTCTCCTTTTCAGCATCTGACAAATTACAAAACCCTGAACTAATTTGGAGAGTAATAGCTTTTATAGATAAATGGAATGAACCTGTGATGAGTTGTAAGTCATTTTCTTCTAGTAAGAGCAAGTGATTCTGCTTATTACTACTCATAACTGATGAACAAAAGCCCTCAGATAGCATACATTACACTTATGAAAGTGATAATTTAGGCAAAGGAGTCTATTTGAATGGCATATACCCTGGCAAGTAAGAATGACAGCGTGATGGTGAAGAATTGGAAAATACAAGAAGCTGACAAACTGTACCATTGTCAGAAATGTGTCCATAGGATGCTCACAGAGGGAATTGTGGTATGTGAGTGCATTATCAGGAGTAAGATTGGGCCCTGTGTTTGAGAAGGCCAGCCAGCTAGGGATCAGCAGGGATCAGAACAGGGATAAAGTCACTAAACTGTTGGTGACTAAAGATTTTGCTACAAGGCAGAAGCTCACTCTAATTAGACAGTCAGTCACTAAACACTTAATGGATGTCAACATTAAGCCACAAATAGATTATGCTCTTCAGTTGTAGAGGCAAATAAGACATAGTCATTGCCTCTAATTGCTCACAATCAGATATCAGAATGCATTTTACTCCCTAAACAGGATCAAGAATCACAGGATGATGAATGTTAGAATAGAGAGCTGACATATATATCTTCTGCCGAATGTCAGAACTGGTGAGAGGTGGAATCCATAGGTGGGGATCAAGTAATCCTATGTATGAGGAAAAGAGGGCTTCAGACATCAGGAAGATTCTGACCTGTTACCATACACTGTTTCTGTAGAATCAAGAGCATACAGATGCTCTCCAAAGTCATTGCAGCCATTTCCTTGCTCTAGAGCCTATCATAGGTTTAAAGGAAAGATGAAGTGCTGATAGCAGAGGTGGAACTATGCTCCACTTTCACCAAATGGTAGATTTCAAATATTTTAATTAGTTTGAATGTCAAGGAGTTTCACGGGGGCAAGATCTATAAGAAATACAGATTTAGACTTCAGGGATGAATTTGTAAGCAAAGGTCCCCACCTCTGCGTCCAGCATGCCTACTGTGACAGCCTCAGTGCCACTGCAGCCAACGTCAACCAGTCAACCAGCCTGCTCAGAGGCGCCACCTACGAGCATCTTCAGCTGCCACTATGAGTCAGGTCCTGACTCATTTTAAAATCTAAAATTATTTCAGCTTATTACAATTTACTGAAGTCATGGTGGGTTATTCTCCATCAAATTTCCTCAGGGGCATACTGATCTGATCAGACAAATTGACTATTGTATTCTTTGGTACGCTTTTGAAGTTGTAATGATTTTCATTTTTTGTTATATCCAACTGTTAATTTAAATATATTTTACTTAAACAATGGCAATATTTATTGGGAATCATAATTATCTGCCAGGAATTTAAAATGTTATCAACCTGATGAGTCCCCTTGAAGGTAAATAAAGTTCAGAGAGCCTAAGTAAGTTGATCAGGTCAATCATTATGTTTTCTGACAGGATTCAAATCCAAGTCTACCGATTCTAAAATGCAATTTTTCTATTAATGCTTTAAGGCAAACTTCAAATTTACCTTTAAGTACTACCTGCTGAGTCTAGAGTCAAATTTTTCTTATTTTAAACTTATACATATGAAATGAAGATACATGTTCGTCTCCTGGGTTTGGTATATAGTTGAACTCAATAAATATAGAACAAGTAAAGAAATGGGCCACAGCTGTGTTAGGAAACAGCTTGGTAAGTACATTTGAGACACTGGTGAGCCCTTGGCGCATGCACAAAACAGCTTCAGTGCTGGGGTGGGCTGCTGGTGACTCCTCTGTGGTAGAAGGAGGTGGTTTCCTAAAGGAAGAGGGTTGGGTAATAAAAGCCACAGAGGCTTACTAGTACATTTGCTTGACATGACTTCTGGTCATTAGGAGCTATTTTGTGGCTCTGTAATAAGGTGTTTCTCAGCATGTTACTGCTACCACCATCCTCTCTTCCACTGGAGTGAAAGGTTCCCTCGTCAATGGCAAAAGCAGTAATTCCCTCACTGCCAACCCTGATGTCCAGGTTACTGGAGCTCAGTAATAAGCAGAGGAAATAAATACTACCTGGGAGTCATTTTCTGCAAGGCATAGACTATCACAATCATTTTGGTTATAAAATATTATCTGTATTTAAGATTATCTGAGCATTTTCCAGAGTCATTCTCACTATTATTTACATAATTAACAGATGGAAGCTAAAGTAATCTCTCTGTATGGAAGTAGTGTATTTTCTCTTTTCCTTTATAAATGTTTTATGATTATAAGGTATTGTATACAGATGAGAGACTATTATAACATCATTTACAATTCCACTACAATTAACAAGTCAATTGCTAACATTTCATGATTTCTTTCTAGTCTGTACAAATAAGACTGTGCTAAAAACATAATTTTTATGCCTTATTTTATCTCCACATAATTTTGTACATGTGATTTCCTAAGTTATTAAAAATGCAAAAAAATTTCCAATGGATTTATTACTTGTTGTTATAATTATCTCAATGTTATTATAATGTCTCCTAATATACATAATAATTACATAATGCTTTTCTCTAAGTCACATAATTGCCCAGTGTCACATACTGGTTATTTACAGAACAAACACTAGAAATAATTTTCTCTTACTCAACTAAAAGCATAATCCAAGTAAATGTTTTCCTCCTACATTCTCAGCTGAAGGGTAACATTAAAAGTAGAATTGGGGGCCCTCCCTGGTGGCGCAGCGGGTTAAAGCACAGCACTGAGAATCTAAAGCCGCTTCCGCATGAGTTCTATCCCGCCTGCCCCGGAGGAGTCCACATGGCGAGGCAGACCTCCCCTGACACACCCGCTGCTCCCCTCAGCAGTGTACTTCGTCGATCTGCCTGTTCTGTTCCCCACTCTGTCTCTGGTGAAGCCTCTCACCGCCCCTGAGCCTCTGGCCTGTACCCCAGCTCTGTATGCACAAATAAATAAATCTTTAAAAAAATCTATAAAAAAAATTAAAAAATAATAATAAATAAATAAATAAATAAATAAAGTAGAATTGGGATTTGATTAATATTCAAAGTATTCATTCTTAAACAGTTTCATCTTCTATATCTTTAGTCCATCATTTTTATTTTTTTCATGTTTCCCACAAGATCATTCTGTTTTGAAGGAGTTAAAGAATGCAGGGAAGGAACAATGCCAGTACTACACTCTAATGGAATTTATCTTATTGGTTAAAGAATACATCACCTTATGTCAGTACCAGATGGAAGATAAGCAGATATTTAGTGACAAATGGTATAATAGTATGGCATCTACTGTAGGTTTGTGGGACTGGATTATGTTGTGGTTTTAATAATCACAATTTGATCTATAGTTTGAGTATCAACATTGAGATCCTCCCCCAACCGCCAAACTTTCCTTGCCATTTTTTATAGATGAAGAAATAGGAATGTGGAAGTATAACCATTTGTCTGAGTTCACAGAGGGAAATGATTGCATAGCTGGAATGTAAGCCTTGGACTTGACTGAAGCCTTGGCTCTATCCACTGACTCAGACACAGGCGTAAAGTTTTTCTCTTCTCCAGTGGTGACTTTGAGTACCAGCTTTCAGAGATTTATTTGACATTGAATTGAAACTTTTCTGATTAGTATTTAGCAAGAGAAGAAGGGGAGGAATTATTTATCCATTGGCATATGTTAGTATGCAAATAAGTCTTTCCTCTGCATTGTAAACGAGTTTGAAATTATTACATATAAAATATACCTTTTATCAATGTCCCTGAATATAAATGCCACTTTGAAGAATCCATATTTAAAAACCTTCTGCCAGTGTTTACAGTGCTTCATTTTCTTAGGACTAGACATCTGCCTAGTGTAATTTTTAACAAAAGGAGAATTATAAATTACTTAATTCATTTTAACATCTATATTGTCATCCCCAAACGTTTTACTGACTTGCTCTGAGACACATATACATGTTAAATGCACATACAAATAGAATAAAGCTTTAGATTTAAATAGAAAAAATTGGAATTACAAAAAAAGAGTATTTCTGTTTAACCTTCTAAGGTTTCTAACACAGAGGCCAGGAAATAGCTATGTTTTCCTTGCACTTTCTGTCTGTCTGATTGCGGCAGCCAAGACTGAATGAGAAGGAGAAGCACATCAAGAAGTTTTACAACTCTGGAATAACCTTGTAAACAGCAAGGGGCCTGTTTTACTCCAAAGAAAATGCTAAAATTTGAGTTTAAAAATCAAACACAAAAACCACATTGTATTTACATGGTTTTATCATTGAATTTTTAGTTCTGGGTTTTTGCTGGTCAGCTTATCTCAGGATGAACCACTTGAATTTCATTTGATTACAGAAATGGGATCATTTCACATATGAGTGTTTTTCTGTATTAATGTTTAAAATAAATTTACTATCAGGGCATTCACTTTACCAATAGAACATGACTCTTGTTGAAGACTAGGAAAAGACTGGATGTAACTGGATATTTATTGGATGGGAATCTCATTAGTTGACACAATCTGAAACATCTGCCTAATTAGTTAAGAAAAAAAGGACCAAGTTACAAAGTCATTGAAATTCAGAACACTTTATGAGTGGTAAACTGACATGGGATTTAAAAAATACTTACCACTTTTTCTTTTTCTTGCTGTACATTTTAGACTATTTACAGAAAGCTCTTCATAATTAAATATGCCAACTTTCTCTGATACTAAGCAAAGTTTTTTCTAAATACATTGCTTATTTATAATTTTTGGATTTGTATAAAACATGGCTGTAAGTCAGAAGCAATGGTTCTCAATCAAGGGTGACTTTGAACCCAAAGGACATTTGACAATTCTGACACATTCTGGATTGTCACAATTGGGGAAGGCAGCTACCGGCATTTAGTGGCTAGTGGATAGGAATGCTGACCATCTTGCAGTGCACAGGGAACCCCCACACCAGAGAACTCTCCAACTCCAAATTTCAATAGTGCTAGAGTTGAAAAGTTCTGGCCTAAGTAACCATTGCCAAATGATAGGCTTGCAATTATTGCTTTTTTTAAAAAAAAAAAAGAAAGAAAAAATTCCCTCTCTTATAAAAGAGAACGTGAAGATTTCCCTATAACTTGTCAAGATTGTAGGTATCTATTTTTTTGATCCTTAAGACTTACTTGCTAAGTAGTCATATACTAATTGAGGGAAGCCAGATAAAATCATCCATAGTTGCTCTTCTCTGTGAATTAAGGTTACCAATATTATTTTAGAAGGTTTATATAGAAAACTGATCACACATGAAAATAAAACTTCACATTATGCTCCTCAAACCAGTATCTCTGCCCTAGAAGACATCCCTACTAGAATGTGGAATATAATAATCAAGAGAGTGAATAATCACCACAAAGCTTCCTTTGTCCCTTTATTATGTCACCTCGTCTTCTCTGTGCCCTCCCCTCATCTTCACACTACTATGGTCTGCATTCAGTCAGTATAGATTAGTTGCATTTTCTAACAATTTTATGTAACTGGAAAAGTCATACAGATTGTATTCCTTTTGGTTGGATTTATTAATTCAGCATAATTATCCTGAGATATGTATATTTTGTTCAGAGTATCAATAGCTTAGTCCTGCTCAAACTGAGGAGTATTTCATTGTATGGATAAACCATAATTTATGTATCCATCCATTTAATTCAGTTATAAATTCAATAAGATCTTTGTAGAGTGGGGAAAAGGATATGACTATACAGTACTTTTCTGAACTTTTGTTGTAATAGTTTTACACTCCCTCTTTGTGCTATGTTCTGTAAGTATTTGACAACCCATTAAAATATGTAAATTAAAAGGGGTCATTGTCACAAAAGGCAAATTTCCATGGCCTTTCCCCCAAGTATAATGGGAATATATATATTAAGGAAACCTTTCTAAAATTCTAATCTATTTACCCAAATTATATTTGGGTTTTTGGAATTTTTGGACTATAAATATTTTTGTTGGAAAGATGACATCTATTTTGAAAAGACTTTCATCAAACAGAAATATACCAGGTAAACATTTAAGTGACCTCCCCTGGCATCACAAGAAAAATAAAAATATAGGGAATAATTACAACAGTAACCACCTAGCTCATCAGCTGTTCATACTTCTTTTATGGCAAGTAGTGTTCTCATGTTTTCAGTCTGAGGGAATGAGATTCCTTCCACTTGAGGATGGGGAAGCAGGAGGTAAGATTAAAAATATCACTTAGAAAACAAAGAATTTGTTAAATTGGGTAACAACCCAACTTAAAATTATAATAACCCGGGCACTCCTTGGCGGCACAATGGGTTAAAGCACAGCGCTATGAATCTATCCACAGCCACTGCAGCATGAGTTCTATCCCCACTGGGGAGCTGACTCACATGGTGCCACACACCTCTCCTGTCTCTCCCACTGCTCTTCTCAGCAGTGTATTTCAGTAGATCTGCCTGGACTGCTCCCCACTGTCTCCAGTTAATCCTCTCATACCACCCCTCCCAGCCACACCAGTGGTCTACTTTCCAGCTCTTGTTTGCATATTTTTTTTTTAAAGATTTATTTATTTGTACAGAACTGGGGTACAGGCCAGAGATGCGGAGGGTGAGAGAATTCACCAGAGACAGAGCGGGGAGCAGAACAGGCAGATCGACGAAGTACACTGCTGAGGGGAGCAGCGGGCGGGTCAGGAGAGGTCTGCCACGCCATGTGGTCACCTCCGGGGCAGGCGGGAATCGAACTCATGAGGAAATGGCTTTTAGCTTCTCAGTGCAGTGCTTTAACCCGCTGCGCCACCAGGGAGGGCCTCTTGTTTGCATATTTTTAAAAAATCATAAAAAAATTAGAATAACAATCTGCCCTTTGCACTTGGATACAATACTGTCATGTTTCCAATTTCAGCATTCAGAGTTTTAGTAGTGTTTTGAATTTTTTCCATCTCTCCAGTTAGTTGCAAAGGAAACCCAAAAAACCTGCTTCCCACAAACTAATTTGGAAGCCATTAGTTAACAATTACTAACCAGGAGATAGTAATAATCCTTCCTGATATTTCAGTTTACTTTGCTTAAAATGACTGTAAGAATTTCCAGCCATGGCGCTACAGCAAAGGATAGATATCAAGAACCTTAAAATATTAAGCAATTTCTGGTTATTCCAGAGTTTTTGAACAGAGGAAAATCTGTACCACTGGAAGCTTTTCCATCTGAGAGTGGAAGCAAGAAGTTCAAGGGAGGAATACTCAGGAGACAACTTCCCCCACTTATCCACATTCCTGGATGCATGTGTGTGTGTGTCATCAGACCTTTGTGGAATCTTCACTATCACTGCAGCAGTTAAAATAGTCAGCTGGAGAGAATGTCTTAGTTTGTTTGCTTATTATTATTATTTTTTTTTTAAGGAAAAAACTAGGCAATTAACCTAGCCATTAACAGGCTAAATGGTTAGTTTGGGTTTAAGATACCCCATGGAAACAGATTACAATAAGAATTTAAATTCTACTATCTTTTTAATGGAAAATTAGTAAAAACATCATTTAAAAAAAGTTGTTTACTTTTTTATTAGAAAACTAAAAATACATTTTCTGGGCCCTCCCTGGTGGCACAGTAGGCTAAAGCACAGCACTAATAAGCTAAAGCCGCTTCAGCATGAGTTCGATCCCCACTGGCCCCAAGGGTTATCCACATGGCGCCGCAGACCTCTCCTGATCCGCCCGCAGCTCCCCTCAGCAGTGTACTTCGTTAGTCGGCCTGTTCTGCTCCCCACTCTGTCTCTGGTGAATCCTTTCACTGCCCCTGCACCTCTAGCCTGTACCCCAGTTCTGTATGCATAAATAAGTAAATCTTTAAAAAAGTATATTTTTCTAATATTACCAAGAAATATCAAAGTCACCTAGCTCTCAGGTCACTCACTATTCTTTCTCTCACTTGCTTTTTACATTTGTCCAAGTCTGAACATTACACTTAACACAAGATTGATAAGCTCTGCCAGGATACTTCTCTGTTTTATATTCCTCAGCTTGTTAAACCTTTTCTGCCTCACAAATCTAAAGAGTCAAAGGTCGAACCCCCTTAGCTGCAGATGAGGTCACTCTTGCTGATAGTCTGCAGCTGATTACAATAAAAGCAAGGTCTCCCATGTGACTGGTCCTCCCCGGCTGGGAGCAGTGATGTCATCTCTGGTGAGAGAGGATGAGACATGCAACTTGTTTTAAATTAACTACAGTAAATTTTTCTTCAAGCTTCACTGAAACCTTAATTTTAGCAAAAGGACTAGTTTGCTCATCATTCCAACTTAAAAAAAAAAAGATAAAGGGAACTTAAATTTTACACACAAACATTTTTACCTATTAGGTTAAGCCAGATGAAATCACCAATTTTCTACTTAAAAATAATTGAGTATTGGCAATTACATATGGTTCATTCTAATGCATCCAAAGCACCTTACCTCTAAGAAAAGACAATGTTTTTTCATGAATTCATTGTCATGCACACCTTGATGTGATTCTCCTCGTTGCTACTTACCATCTGTGTGAATTTAAAAACTTTAGAGTAACTCGGAACCTTACTTAATTTTAAAATGAAGAAAGTACTATGTAAGGTACAGGGTTATGCTCAACATGTATCAAGTGCTGGGGCTGGCAATAATCACTGTAGTACAGACAATGTAGCAGCATAGGCGCCTGGCCAAAGCTGTAGAGTGTTTAAAAATTGGTAACTTTTCAGATTTCAGAAAAATATGTCTACTCAGAATTAGCTACTTAACTGCAGGGCCTCCTGAAAAATAAAAAATGCAAGACCTCTGTTTAAAAATTTTTAAAGAGTTCAAGATGGCAGCAGTAAAACTTCAAGTCAAATGCAGGACTTTGTTAATGTGGAATGCTGAGGGACAGCCCAGTCTGCACAGTGGCTCAGTGGGCTCCCAGCCAAAGCCTGGTCACTGTAAAGAAACACATTAAAATTTCTCTAGTGCAATGTATGATCATTCCCACCAAGTGAGATAAAGATTAGATACTCTCATGTTAATTCTGGTCAGATTTAGCACCAAATGAATTTACTAAAGACTTGAGTTCACAGCTTTTTGGATTTTGAAATTCTAGATAAGGAATTATAGTGGGCTTTATGTTATATTTTCTGGATCAGCTATATATTGGACATTTATGTGATAGACCTAAAAGCCAGCAAGAGAACACTGAAGCCAAAATGAATGGGTTGGGTCCTCCTGTCTTAGTTTGAGACTTTAGTCAGACAAATTAGAGGCAGAAGTATAGAGTGGCTGTTCCTTCAAAGGAAGGAGTCTAAGCTAGGGGAAAAAAGGAATGAAATGGTAGGGAAACAAACAACAACAACAAAAAAAAAAGATTTAAAAAAAATTTAAAGGATAGAATTTTAGTGGATTTAAACCAGAAACATATAAAAATAGAAGCACAATACTGTATAAAAATACTGTTCTTTTAAAGATTCTCCTGGAATATGAAATCAGACAGTTGATGGGATTTTCCTAGTAGAATATAAGACTATGCAATCATTATAAGCATGTTGGACTGAGAAAATGAAGAGCAAGATCTATATTCCATTCAGTTGCTGCCTATAAAATGAGGTTACCTAAAAGAGATGTATGACCGACTCTAATTATTTTTCACAAACAGCATGTGCAATTGTGTTATCATTCAATAGAAATCCAGACTGAGAAAGTTTCTTATTATAGCTGGGGTCACACCAAGAAATTTCCAATTAGAACAACTGATTATTAGAAAGAATGGAAAATTTAAAAATGAGTATGTTTACCTTAAAATTTCTAAATACTAGATGCAGAATAATTTGAACATACATCATTCACTTAATAAAAGCAGAATGAACACAGGTAATATGCCTGTTGAGATCAATAAGATGCTGGGATTTATTTGATAAGAACTAGAAAGATGAATATTTTATCATATAACAGAAGTTCTAATGAAGTGTTGATTCTAAACCAACAATGTATGTCCCTCTAAGAAGCCTTGTAAATGGTATCAACACAACAAAAAGGCTTACAAAAAAATAGTAGATCTCATAAAATAGCAGCATTTTATCACAAAATGCCCATGATCCAGGACTAAGAAGACTTTGTCTTTACGAGAGGCCCATTAAACTGTACTCTTCATTGCTTAGGCTGCAGAAACTTGGGTTGGTGATTTCCTGTGATGGCACCCTCCTGGCCTCAGGCTGCACCTTTTCATTTCTTCTGAGTGTTCTTTCATTTATCTTTGATAAGAAAGAGGTTTTCATAAGTTATAAGGAGTCAAAAGGGTAAAACTAACCAACCAAATAAACAAGGATCAGGCCCCTCCCAAATAATAGAGATACAGTCTTGAGAAATTTCTTATGCAAGCTTGAGGCTTTCCATTCCACGGGGCTGTGCTCTGCAGCAGGCACCCACTAGTTACCTCTGCTCTTATTTTCCAGAATCCCACTATCTGTTAAAGCCTTTTCTTATTTTGTGGAGAAAGCTGGAAGTTGTGACTTCCCTCAAAATAATGTACTAACCTTTGTTGGGGGGAGTTTCATTGTTCACAATGTTTACCGATGTCGAATTTCTAAATATATCTTCATTTCTGCCACAGTCTTCTTTCTAATTTAGAAAGATGGCTTTGGTTTCATCCTCAAAATCTTTCTCTTAATTTTACCTGCTACTTCTGTTGTACAAAATTAATAAAGGAATAATCACACACAGTACTGACTCTGGAAGAAGCTCTATTTTGAATGCCTCACATATATTTACTCATTTAGCCTCCCATTCTGAGGGATGTCATGATTATTGTCTCCACCTTAAAATGAGGATTAAAGTAGAAAAAGTTTAAATACCTTGTTCTTCTTCCTGCTCACACCTGTATAAAGTGGCAGACCCCTGATTTCAACCCAAGCAACCTGGTTCCAAAACCTACCTCTCAACTACTTATGCAGTGCTCTCCACATACAGACTTTACCTCTATAGTCTGGACCATTTTATTTTATTTTATTTTATTTATAAAGTCTTCAATTCTTACAACAAAGAAATGAGATCTAGAAGTAGTTTGAAGCTCTTTAAACTTTTCCTAGGCAAGACTTACAGGCTCTGTCACCATAGATTTAATTTTCTTGGAAACTTGATAAACCCCTTCTGTGTGACATAGAAATTTTAAGAACTGTCAACCTCAAGAAAAAAAACTCAAAAATGTAAATAAAATAATCTAACTCTCCATCTTAAAGAATTTTTAAAAAAAGATTTATTTATTCATATAGAA
>NW_004567104.1:48611884-48618147 GCF_000260355.1 Condylura cristata | reverse complement strand
TAATATCACATGACACTAGCGTTATCAGCACAAGACATTATCATAACTATCATATGACATTAGAATGATCACAAAACAACATTAGCATGGCCAATCATATGACAGTAGCACAAACACAGCATAATGTTAGCACGATGCCAGCATGCACAATGAGTGACATTAGCATGGGCATCATGACATTAGCATGATCACATTACAATATCATGATTGTCAACTGGCATAAGCATGCCACAACAATTGCACACATATCAACATGATCATAATACGGCATTACCATGACCACCACATGATACTTGTATGATTATCACACAAGCACTTGTTTTCGTTGCCCTTCTTTCGGCTTTTCTTTCCCTTGTTTTTTGCCCATTCACTTTTTCAAAACATGACCATCACATGATGTTAGCACAACAACCACATGATAGTTGTATGCTAATAACATGACCACCACACAATGTTAGCATGATATCACACGATGATCCATGATTGGCACTTGATGCTAACATGGCGATAACATGAAACCAACATGATAATTACATGACTGCCACATGCTAACTGCATGATCCACACATGACCACATGATGTTAGCATTGTAGCTGCATGACCAACACACGACCACCACACAACATGACAACACACGGTAATTATATGATCACCCATTATGTTATTATGATAATCACATGAGCATCACATGATATTTGCACAACTACCACATGGTGTCAGCATTGTCAATCACATGACAAATGTATGACCATTATTTGACTGCACGATCATAACATGATGTTAACATGATAATCATGGTACTTTCATGAGCATCACATGACCAAGTCATGACACTACCATAACAATCACATGATATGTGTATGATGGTCACATGGTCACATGTTAGCATGGCACCACATGACAATCACATGATCATTGCATGATCCTAATACAACAATCACATGAGAATCATACGACTGTGTAATGTTAGTGACATGACATGTTAATTGCATGCCCACAACATGACCAAAACATGTCAGCATAGTATCATATGGTAACTTCATGATTAGAGCATGTTAACATAACTATGGTTATCACACAATAATCACATGACTATAACATGATGTTAACATGGCTCCCAACAGCATTTATATGACCATCACGTGGCCACCACATGGTGCTGGCATGGCCATCACCTATCTGTATGATCATCACGTGACCACATGGTATTAGCATGGCCACGTGATGTTACTCTGACACTCCCATGGCATCTGTATGTTCATCACAAGACCACTACATGATGTTAGCATCACTACCACATATTTATAAAGCATCTATAACACTGCACATAGTTCAATGTGCATGACACATAGCACACTGTATACAGCCTACTACAAAGCTCACTGCACATTGTATAGGTGTCACTAAACAAACCTTACAGCACAGTGAGTAAAAAAAAATGGACTTAAACCGACTAAATCCAGTTATTACCAGAACAATTTGGTCTTGACTGGTTCAAGCCACTTCTGACTGGCTCAAACTGATTCTGAGCAGGTAAAACTTGTATAAACTGGTTCAAATGGATCCTGACCAGATCAAACTGGTTCTGGTTGGATCAAACTGGTTCAAGTCAGTTCAAATGGGTTCTGAGTGTGTCAAACTGTTTCAAACTTGTTTCTAATGAGATCAAATCCATTTTAACCCGATCAAACTGGTTTAAACAAGTTCAATTCAGTTTTGAGTGGATCATATTCTGACTTAATCAAATTTGCTCTGATTGGATAAAACTGGTTTAAATCAGTTCAGAAAGGTTCAAACTGGTTCTATCTGATCAAACTAGTTCTAACCAGATCAACTCTCAAATGACTATTCAAAAAAAGCCTCCTACATTCTCCTTCCTGCCCCTGCAAAACAAACACTCTAGGCATAGGAGAGCAAATTCCTTAAATTCCATAAATAAGAAAAACAAGAAAGAAACGTACATCTAGTACTTACATGAGAATTATACTGAATAAAATAGGTACAGAAATTCCATGTCTTTTTCTAGGACAGTATTCCCCTCTACTGGTGAAAGCCTGTAATTTCTCTAAACTCCACCCATCACCGCCCAACACACACACACACACACACACACACACACACACACACACAAATTCAGCTTTAAAAGGAAGTAATCAATTTGGACTATTTCTCTGTTCTAGGGAAACATTTGGTGTTTTCTTGCACATAATGTGTTGTTTTTAGAGCTCAACAGAATCTCCAAGGAAATCATGCGTTACCTTCCTCTTCTTTCATTTTCTCACATATTTATTCTGAAATTTTCTTCTCTAAGACTCACTCTAGTATTGGGAGAGACTGTGTCTATTTACTGAAAGAGAATTTCTTTCCCAGCATATGGTTTAATTTCTACAGAGTCCATCTAATTATAATTTAGAAGAAAGCTCTTTTCAATGCTTATCATTGGAGACTTTCTGCTCAGTCTCTTCAGAAAATTAACAGTGCAATTGTATTTAATAGTTGAGAAATTATAGGTATCATATAAAAATTCAGTCAGTATCAAATTCTGTTACCAGTTAAGATCACGGTGACTCAAATTTGAGGCTATCCCACTGATTTTTGTCTTTTGAGGAGAGCTGGGTCAAGCCATTCTGGTAGAAGTGGCCTATTTTAATGAGTCGTCTAGGAAAGTCCAGAGGAGAGGCCTTATTATTAAGACTCAAAAGGAAAACTGAGTCCTATAATGTACACATTTTACACTAGCATGATTCTTGCATAGGCACTTGAGAAAATCGGCAATAAATACAGAAAAAAAGGAAACCGACATTTGGATTAGACTCATTTTGACACAACTGGATAAGGCAAATGGAGTAAATATTCAAAACAATGTATTTCCCTGAAGACTGTTACAACCAAGGGCTTTACATTATGTACTAATGTGCACCAATGTTTAAACGTATCCATACAGCACACCCATAACTATTTTAAACTCATCTCTCCATTAATTTTGACAGACTGGTGTCACTTTCCATTCTGTTTCCTCTTTCCCATGCTTTGAATTGAATATTTGCTTTTTAAAAAAACAAGTACTATTTTGGAATATTAAGAGATTATTTAAAGAAAAAATCCTTAATCATGACTCTTAGCGAGATAACCATGAGCAGGTGTTGAAGACTTTTATTCAACTTGTTAAATGGAACCAGCCAGATGTTCAAAAGAGAATCTGAAGAATCAGACACATTATAAATCAGGATTATTGAAATGAATGAACAGATGAAGGCCAAATTGGTTTTTCCAATTACAAGAAGGTAAGAGAAATCAATTGAATCTTCACTGGATAAAACACAATTTACATGTTAACAGATAAGAACTATTTTGCATTATTACTTATCTTGACTTCAGAGAATGGGAGAGAGCTTAAGGAAAAGACTAGAATCAGCTAATCTTGCAAGTATTCTCTAAAGCCTAGACAATGCATGATTTTCTAATGAGA
This sequence comes from Condylura cristata, assembly GCF_000260355.1. NCBI lineage: Eukaryota > Metazoa > Chordata > Mammalia > Eulipotyphla > Talpidae > Condylura > Condylura cristata. The sequence goes on along the minus strand of NW_004567104.1, from coordinate 48,614,678 downwards.
CACAAATTTTTCCTCCCCCCCCAAAAAAAATGATTTTCTGGTTGACTGGTTGACTGGTTGACTCTCTCTTCTATTAGTTTTCTTATGAAACAATCCCAGACTCACTCCCAACCGCTAGGTTCCTATATCAGGCTCTTGGTAATTCTCTCACTAAGGATATAGGGAAAAAAGGTGACAATTCGCATAGCATAAAGGTGAGACAGTCCATGGTAAGAATTTTTTTTCTCCAATAAAATATCTACTATCCTTTTGTTGCTTAGCTTTTGCTCTATTCATTTAGTAAAAGTTTGTCAATCACTGACTTATCCAGTGTCAGGTCTAAGGAAAGAGAAGCAAGTCACACAAGGTCTCTGTTCTCAAGAACTTGAATACAACACATACGAATTTTATTTCAGAAATACAGAGGTATAAGAAATATCAAGACACTTTATTTTCTTTAAATCAGATGTGTCCTGTGTCTGAGACCCAGACAACTGCTTGGCAAATTACTGTGCCTCAGTCATTTACCAGCTTCCTTGGGGTTATACAGAGGTTTTAAGGATTACTAAAAAGCAAAGTTTGAGAACTTTTCTGTGGTATTTGTTCCCATAGGGAAAATTGTGCAAGAATTCATAATTCTGGCTAGGTCATTCATGAGGGCTATTTCTGTGTTTGGTGAACTTTGAGTTATTTTCCACCTCCATAGAGATAGGAGGTAACCTATAAAACACTGACAATAATGCACATATTTGTGCTGCATAACTAAGCAAGTGTTTGCTGTACAAGCAATTTTGCCAGATAGAGAATATAACTCTCTGGAAGCCACACACACACACACACACACACACACACACACACACACACACACACATTATTTGATGGTTTTACTTTATATGTGTTGTGATATTTTAAAAAGATTTATTTATGTACACAAGAACTAGAGTACAGGCCAGAGGGGTGGGGGGGGTGACAGGATTCACCAGAGACAGAGTGGGGAGCAGGATAGGCTGACAAAGTACACTGCTGAGGGGAGCAGCGGGCGAAACAGTTGCAGACGAGACAGGAGAGGTCTGCTGTGCCATGTGGGTCAGCTCCCTGGCTGAGGATTGAACTCGTGCTGCACTGGCTGCAGATAGCTTCACAGTGCTGCACTTTGACATGCTGTGCCACTAGGGAGGGCCCTGAGTCATGATTTTTATCCTCTGTTAAAATGTGTGCAGTCCAACTATATCATCCCACTGATGCTGACATGTCATTTGAAATGACTGCTCTGCTCTGTAGGGATGATCAACCTTGCCAAGGATATGCACTGTCAGGGTTGTGGATTGAGCAGGTTTTGCAGTACTCAGCTCTAGAAAGTACTGTTTTAGGAGTAAACTTTACACGTAGTAAATACATCATAGACCATGAAGTCTCTGTCAAAACTACACAGATTTCCAGAACAGGTTGTTTTCCCACTGTGTGCCACTTTGGGATGCTGAACTGAGGTCAAGTAAGATATTGTAGGCTTCGAGAGACACTGTTATTTTAACCTTAAAGAATAAAGATTACCTCGACTTAGGGTGATTTTTTTTTTCCAAAGAAACCTAATTTATGCAATGACAATCATCTAGACCATCAAGTTTTGTCATGAATCACCTACTCCTTGTCATATGAGACCTCCCTCATGTCACCTTGATGTCTCAGGTCCCTACCCCATTTAGTAGTTCAAAGAATATAAGACCTTTGTCTGTCCCATTTACTTTAGATTTTCCTGTCATGCAAACACATATGTACTTATATTTGTTCTTTTCTTCTAATATGTCTAATAATAAGTTTGATGTTACCCTGTCTGCTTGACTAGTCTGAAATAAATCTAAGAGGGATGGGGGATTTCTTCTCCTTACCCCAGCAAAGGAGAGATGAGTTAGATGATATTGAGTACATTAAATTCATAATATGTGATAATCAGTTTATATCTGTGGGGCCAATGTTCCTAAAAGAGTCATCTAGGCTTTACTCAATAGACTTGAGTAGGCCTTTGTCACCTTAGCAGAGAAACACATCAGACAAATCATTGTGAGACTCAGGAGGTCTACTAACCATTATTTAGAAGATGCAGTTAGTTTTTACCTGACTCTTACTTTAGTTACCTTATATTCCACATATTAGTGACAATTTAATATGCATCTTTCTTCTGACTTATTTCACTTAACATTATCTCTTCAAGTTTGATGCATGTTGCAAATAGCTTGTATTTATCTATTGGATCACTGAGTAATATCCCATTGTGCATATATACATTGTCTTCTTGATCCACTCTTTTCCATTTTGGCACTTAGGTTGTTTCCATAGTTTGGTATTATAAGTAGTGCTGTAATGAATGACAGAGTACAAGTTTTCTTTCAATTTAGTATTTTTATATTGTTTAGGTAGATACCTAGGAGTGGAATGGCTGGGCTGTGTGGTAAATTGATTTGTAATCAGTTGAGTAACCTCCATACCAGAAGGCCAATACTTGCCTTCTCACAAGAGGGAGACAAAAAAGAGGGTTAGGACAACCGATAGATTAGAACTGAAAAGATTAGGGTTTTTGTATTATGGGTTGTTTATTTCTGAAATTAGATTATATAGGAGTACAATTATAAACTATACTTCCACATGAATATTTAAATGGTATATTTTTAATTAGTTATTACTTTAAAAGATTTATTTATTTATGCATTTTTCAGGGTCGGTGATCGAACTCATGCTGAAGTGGTTTTAGCTTCTTAGTACTGTGCTTTAACTCACTGTGCCACCAGGGAGGGCCAATTAATTATTTTTTTTAAAAGAT